>NC_133652.1:83564107-83864107 GCF_009905375.1 Apium graveolens
CTCTTTCCAGGATTGGAATCTTTATACCAATGTCCTTCTTACTCATGATGTTAGCAGAATAGATCTTTAAACTCTCTGTATGTTAAGAGCTCGCTCTGATACCAATTGTTATTCCCAGTGGACTAACAATGAGATTTACAGAAGGGGGGTTGAATGTAAATCTCAAAACTTTTTCAAGTTTTGAGCAATTTGTAAGACTAAGTGTTTGAGTGATCAAATGTGTGTAAATTGCTTGGAGCTGATGCAGACAGATATATATTTAAACACAAATGTAATGAACACAAAGAACTTAAAAACTTTTCTGGTGGATTTGTTGTTCCACCAGAGATGTGTTATTTCAGAAAATCTGTGATTCAAAATTAAATCACAGCTGCTTCCTAGTACAAACTAGATGATTTTCTCTCTTGATATTTCTAAACAGCTCAGGGAAATTCACTTCTAATTACTAGCTACTACCTGGTTTATATAACACCAAGTTTACAAGTGAAGACAAAGATAAAGTACAATAAGACAATAGTTCTCCACTTGTTTCTGTTCCATTTTTATCCAGTGTAATATGGAATTATCTGTTGACTTTCCATTATGAACCAGACTAAAAACGGCTGCTTTTTCTGCTGTTCCTGAAATAGGCTACCACATCTCTGTCAATCCATGTGCCTCTGTCAGCTTTGTTAACTGTCACTATCAACTGCTATGAGACTGAGCATCCATTGAAGCTTTCATCCGTTGATGGCTTTATCCGTTGATGCTCTAGCAGTGCATCCGTTGAAGCTTTCATCCGTTGATGGCTTTATCCGTTGATGCTCTAGCAGTTGAAGCTTTATCCGTTGAAGCACTTATCCGTTGATGGATATTATCCGTTGAAGCATTAGAGGCATCCGTTGAAGCTTAGTTTCTCATCCGTTAAATGTCTTCAATATCCGTTGACACTTCTTCACTTATACAAAATTACAAGGCATGAAATATTTACAATTAGCCCTCCTATTTGTACATCCATTAGTAGTCAACATGATTGATTATCTCCTAACAACATCTAAGAATTACAGCTTGAAATCAGAGAGTGAGATGTGCTACAATACCAAACTTATTGCTAAGTAAGGCTACTCCTTCAACGGATAGCCAAGATGGTCTTATCCGTTGAGGCTACAAACACTAGATTTCTACTTAAGTGTTTTGCTGAACTTATCATCAAACTAATACACATATTCCTAACAGAACATGTGATGAATGGTACTGTGGAACTGCATTTTGTTCCAAGTAAAAACCAACTTGCAGATATATTTACCAAGCCACTTGATGAATTCACCTTTTCAAGGTTGGTAAGTGAATTAGGTATGCTCAATTTTTCTTGAATCATTTCAGATATTTTGCAAGTTGTTATGCAGCCAGAAATTTAATTGATTTTTCTGTTTTGGATGAAATTTTGGCTAAGTCAAAATTTACATCCCGGCGGATGATCATTATCTATCGAGTTTGCTCATCCGTCGGAATAAAATTTGTCTATAAAAATCTATTATTTTTCTGGAATATTTTATAACTCGACGGATAACTGATTTATCCTCATCCGGCGAATTGTCTCAATCCTAGCCGTTAATTCTCTGATCATTATCCATCGAGTATACTTACAGTCTGTAAGCATGACACGACGGATAAGTGACGGAATTTTTACAGTTTGTTTATTTTTAAACGGATATTTTGGGCAATTTTTATTGGTCTTTTATTTCTCTTTACTTTTTTTGTCAGTTTATCTCTGAGATGGTATAAAAGTTAAATTCTTTTTCATTCTTTTATTTTATCATTCTCAAGATTCAATTACTCTAACTTATTTCTTCTCAAAAGCAAATTCTCTCTCTGCAAACTTTCAAATCTTTAGCAATGGCACCTGTAGTGAAAATCATGTCTCATACCGGTTACATCTATGAGAAAAACAACTTCTCTGCTCTAGTAAACAAGGAGATTCAACAGTCTGGTGACTATCACAAAATGATGGAGTTTGTGAAGAACTGCAAACTCAATTATGCCATGCTGGAATCACCCACCATTTACTGTGAGGTTGTAAAGGAGATGTGGACAACTGCAGTGTATAACTCAACAGACAAGACCATCACTTTCACTCATAAAGGTAAGCAGTTTTGCATAAACAGTGATATTATCAAAGCATGCTTTAGGATTCCTGATAATACTGTAACTGCTCCACACACAGACACTGACATTGTTAACATGCTTAATTCTATGGGCTATGCACTCACTACCTCCAAGTTAAGTGAAATTAGAAGGTTGGGTCTTAGGAAAGAATGGAGTTATCTGTGTGATGTGGTAACTAAAGTGTTTTCTGGTAAGATTAGCAACTTTAATTCTATCAATATATCCATGTTCAACATACTTTACATGCTAGTTACTGATAAGTATTTCAATTTCAGTGACTTGGTTTTGTTTGAGTTAGGCTTTAAGTTAGGAGAACTTAATAAGAGAGGTAAAAGTGTCTATTATGCTAGATTCTTTATGATGCTTGCTAACCATCTAATTGAGAATATTGAGATTGAGAACCCAACCAAAAAGCTGAATTGTTGGTTCAAGAAAGAAGGATTATTGCAGATTTAAATAGAGCAAATCATCACAAGGAGGTGCCCTTGTACTATTTTCCAGTAATGGAGGGACCTCAGATAAGTGAGGTAATTTCTACTGTCTCTACTATTCCAACCTCACACATTTCTTTGCATTCTAGTGTAGCTATGGCATCTGTGTCAATGACCCAACAGATGCCTATCCAATCTACCAAACCAATAAAAGTTTCTAAATCCAAAGCTAAGAAGGCCCCCTCTGATTTCTTTCAAAAGAAATCAGTTGTAAAATCTACTAAACCTAAAGAGGGGAGTGTGAAGGAGGGTAAGAAAGGTGAGGGATAGGGTCAAAATCAAAGAAGCCCTAAGGATAAGGCTGGTGAGAAGAGTATACCCAAACCTAGCCACACCCGAGTTTCCCAACAAACTGTGGTTGTTAATAAGGAAATTAGCTCATTACTGGTTTCATCCTCCCAAAAGGATGTTACCATTGAAACAAGCTCCCAACCAGGAGCACAGGCCAAGAGGGTTAGGGACACCAGCTCACCACAAACTTATGCTAGAAAGAAAAGATCAAAAACCCTTGGGGATGCACAGGGCTCACACACTGTGCAAACTGGTGCTAAAGACACAGTCACTGCACCTTCTCAAAGTCAGGTTGATGTGGCTCCAGTAAATGTGGAGTCACGGCCAAAATCTCTCATAATTGAAGCACCTGATACACCAAATTCTCCCACACACTCACTGGATGTTGACATGATTAATACATCACTTCCAAATTCTCCATCTTTAACTCTCTTGGAGAAGCCAAAAATCCAAGTAAGTGAGCATCATCTTTTAGATGATTTGTAGGCTCATTTACCATTTCTTTCTGAGACTGTTGAGACATCTATGCCAAAATTCTCATCAATCTGCACAGAGTCTACAATAGTCTCCACTCCAAACTTTTTCATTTCTACTATCCCGATGGATATTTATCATCCGTCGAGTAGTGATTGTATCCCGACGGATAAGCCTAACAGCAGTCATCCGTCGGATAGCCATGCTACTAACCCGATGGATATTCCTCATCCGTCGGGTGTCCCTGCACAACTTCAAATTTCTTCAATTCTTACAAGTGCAGAAGACTTAGTAGTAGTGCAATCATTCTTAGGACTGGGGGAAGGGAGTGATTTGAGTGAGAGTTTGGGTTGCTCCCAGGAAAAAGGAGAGAAAAAGAGTGAACAACTGCAGTCCATTTCTTCAGGACTGGAAAAAATGAGTGAGAGGAGTCCCACCTTAGATGGTGAAGGTGAGGGTGTGAGGGTGGGGAGCCAAGGGGAGCCCTTGATGCAAAAACAGAGAGAAAATGAGAGAAAGGCAGGTACAAGAGAAATAAGATGGATATCATTGCTCGTGACTCATTGAATGCCAATAATGCAGATATTGAGAAACTATCTCAGCATAATCAAGCTATTATAGGTTCCATCTCTTTGGATGCTGAGGCATTTACTCATCCTGTTCCAGCATATCAAATTTTGGTTGGACAGGGCAATGAAGATGCAGAAAGGATGCTGAACTTGGTGCACACCACCCAGTCAATGCAAAGAGCTAAGGATGTCATCACAACTATGTCACCTAGAGCTGATGATAATGTTGACTATGGGACTGGGGAATCTGCTGATTTCTTTGGTGATGCAAGTAAAGAAGGTTCACTGGACGTAGGGGGAGAAGTAGGCCCTAGTTCTAGATCTGGTATGCCATCTTGGGCATTTTCAAAGCAATGTGATGAACATTATTTCAAGACCACCCCCATTCAACATATAAGTTAGACACACTCTGCTCTTCAATCCACAACAAATGCCAGCACCAACAAGCTCCTACAAGCACACATTGATTCTCTTCAATTACAATAAATCCAAGGTTTTCAACATACTCAGGATGTTACCTCTATCAAAGGTGAAATTGATCAAATGAAAGGGACATTTCTGAAAGGTTGGATTCTAAACTTCCAGAAGTTACAATGCTTGATATTAAGAGATAACTCAGGAAGAATTCTGATCTTTCCATAAAGATAGATTCATTGGATACTAGAATGACTGCAATTGAAGCTTTTTTAACATCTATACATCTACATCAAGCTCAGTAAACTCAACTGCTACAACAACTAGTGGTTGCACAATCTTCATCCTCCACTCTACTTGATGAAAACAAAAAGGGGGAGAAAAGCTCAAGTAAGGGTGAGGGGGAGAAAGGCTCTAGTAAGGGGGAGCTTCAGCTAAACATACAAGTCAGCAAAGTGATTGTGCCAACAATTGCTTTCACAAAGCCACCAGTGTTGGATAGCATTGACCTAATCCAAAGAGCAGCTGAAAAGCTTGAGTCAAAATCAAATCCTAAGATGCTTGATGTTACAGCTTTAGCAAAGGAAATAAAAGAAAAATGGAGAAAGATAGATGCAGATATTCAACAAAAGTTTGGCCCAATTCAGAAGCCGGACAAAGTCTTCAGTCATCACTCTCAAGTCATGAAAAATCTTTGTGAATGACATAAGTATGAACTATCTATAAAGGGGTCAAACTTCCTGCATCAAATCTCCAAAGAAAGATCTCATTATGAAGGCCAAAAGGAACTACTCTAAGTTTTCAAACAAGAATCCTATGGATACCGTGTTTGAAACACCTAGGCCAGATGAGAAGAAGCTGTTGGCTAGGTCTATTGCATTCTACAAGGATCCAACTGATTCAGTGCTTAAAAGGAGAATTGCTAAAATTTACAGAAATGGTAAGGAGATTTGTGTGGTGGTTGGACACCCACTGTTTATGGAAGCTAAGAAGGAAGAGAAAGAAAGAATCAGGCTAGAAAAGAAGCAAGCTTCCTTGGATGCTAAGAAGCACAGACAAAAGAATGAGCAAGCTGCTATCTTGGCCAAGCTTCAAGCTGTAAAAACCACAACAGAAACCTCTGCACAACCATCTGTAATTGTTGAATCTCAAGATCTAAAGGTGCAAGCTGAACCACAACAGAAAAGAACTTTCAGATACAAGGAAAGGGCCAAACGGGCCTAAAGGAAATTGAACTTTAATGATGAGAAAAAGGAAGACTCTATATCCAAGAAGCCTACAACTACAACTCAAACATCAAAACCCTCTGTGGTATTTGAAGAATTCAAAGTGGTTGATCCAACAAGGAATATTCATGGTGAACCAATTGTTTCTAAGGATGAGCGAGTAGACTGGGATAGTTTGTCAATTCCTGAGCTAAATTTACTCATTTTCAAGATAAAGAAGACAAAGACAAGAGCTGGCAAGAAAGTGAATCCAGTGATTCTCAGATCCAAGACACCAATCAAAACTAAATCTACAGTCAACAAGGGAGACATGTTATACATCTGTGACATCAAGGAGTTTTCTGACATAAACCTTTACTTAGATGAATTGGAAGAAGTTAGAGGAATTGATGCTCACAGACATCTCCCTGAAAGGCTGGTATTCAAATACAAGGGAGGAAGAGATATCATATGGCCACTTCACAGGATTCTTCTAGAAAGCCAATATGTGCTAATAAAGGTGTACTTTTCATTCAAAAATAACTTAGGTTACACTGTGACAGCAAGAAGATTAGTTCTAAAGAAGATTGAGGAGCTGATGAGTAATAGAGCCAAAGATGCACTACCAAAGACTCCGTCAATTCCCTTCACAGGAAAGAGAGTGCATCTGAGGCCCTATTGGATGATGAAAAAGGAGTTAGAAGATTCTTCAGATTAGAGGACCAATTGAGTATCTCTAGAAATGAGACTCTTTTGGAAATGCAAGAAATCTAAATCTCTCAGAAGCTGATGAACTTGAATTCCACAGACAGCTCCGGAATCAAATTGAAGAAAACAACAGAAGGCTTGGGAAGAAATCCAGACAATCAAGAAAGTAAATTTATCTGCTCAGACTAGAGGAGCACCTTGAAAACAATTGTGAGCAATTTCTTTGTGTACTTTGCATTGTTCAATTTTCAGCAAATTGTAGCACTTATCAGTTTTATCTACTATTTTTCAATCTGTATCTTTAGGATGTTTTGTTATCATCAAATTTCTCTTAATTTATGACTACAATTCCAGTAGACATAAATTGGGGGAGATTGTTAGGAATATGTTGTGTACTTGATGATAAGCTAAACAAAACGCCTTAGTAGATTTAACTTAGTGAATTTTGTAGCACCCGACGGATGATCAATTATAGTCTCGGCGGATGATTCAATATAGTCCCGACGGATGACTAATTGATATCCACCGGGTGAGTAGCTTATGTAACAATAAGTATTGTAGCACATTTCTGCAAACAATTTTGTATAGATTCTGTAGTAGTTTATGAATCATGTAGACTGCTAGTAGATATGCAGGATAGGTTGATTAAATGTAAATATAAGATGTCTTGTAATTCTGCACAAATGAAATGGAGTCAAGTGATAAATAGCTACCTGACGGATGATCAACAAAGCTACCCGACGGATGATCAACAAGGCTACCCGACGGATAACAAGCATGTACCCGACGGATAACAAGCATGTACCCGACGGATTATCAATTCAAATATTTGTTGACAGTGACAACACAGTCACATGCGTCGAGTGTTTGTAAAAGAAATGTGGCAGCTTGTTTAGCAGGATTTTGAGAACAAAGAAGCATTACCGTTTCCATTTTATTATGAAGATATTCAAAGATGTTGGAAAAGAGTAATGAAGCAGTATGGAGTTAGACTTGATAGGTTTTGTTTTATTATCTTGTCTTATTACTATGTAAACTTGGTGATATATAAACCAAGTGTAGCAAGTAGAACAACTAACAAGATTAAGCAAATACATTCTCAGAGAAACATTTGTAAGCTGAATCATGTAGCATTTCTCTGTAAGTTTAGTTGTTCATATTTGTAAGCAGCTGTGAGCTATTCAAGCTTCACAGGGTTCTCACTCGATATATATATATATATATATATATATATATATATATATATATATATATATATATATATAGAGTAAAGTTCTATGGAGTCCACCTTTAATTGGAGTCCTCGGAGTCCATATATGTTCTGCAAGTAAAATATAGCTTAAAATATTGCAAAACATATTATTTTTCGACAAACATCACTATTCTATCAAAAATCTTGTAGATTGCATACATTTTACAAGCAGAACATTGCAAAAATATATATTCTACAAAACATGTTTAGTTTGCAGAACATAAATGTTCATGTTGCAGAACATATTGCAGAACATACATATTGTACCGTAAATATATGAGATTTGCATGATTTTGTTGAAGTTATGCTATTTGTGTAACATGTTTTGCAAAATAACACGTTTTACAATATATTTTATTTGCAGAACGTAGATGGACCATTTTTCATAAATCTCAAAAAGAAGCCAGAATTACATTCAACCCCCCCCCCCCCCTTCTGTAATTCTTGTTGTATTGTAAGGGAATAACAACTATATAAAGCACACAACCCCTCTTTACTTAATCAATGTGGGACAAAACCCACAAACCCATTTCAAACTACTAACTTCACCTCAATTTATACATGGATTACACTAAGAAAATGACTTAGATCCAAATATGAAAGTTTAAGTCTTCATTATAAGGAACAACCTCCAATAGTTAGTTTTAGGAAATTATATCAAGAACATGTATAAAATATGCCTCAAACTTTTCATTTTCTAACAATCTATGTCGGAGCTATATTAACACGGCAACACTATAATATATTTCAAAATACATATAACTCATTTGACATACCTATATTATTAACTACACATCAATGTCATGAATATAACAAACTCGTACCAGCACTTTAATACAAGATCACTGAATTTGGACCGAGACATTGTCAATTTCAAATACAACAAGTTTTAATTATCTTACACCCATAAATATCGGAATTTATAAAATTACAATTAGTATCGATATATCTTTAACTCAAATATTACGTATACCTAAAATATCTATCATCACCAAAATAATGAAAGCCTGAAAAAGAAAAAAAATTATAAACTCTGCATAGTATTTCATTACTCAACGGTCTATACAATAATTAAGTATGAGTTGTTTCGAGTGATATTTGTCATACACTTCAAATAAATTATGAAGCACTATACATTTTACTTTTTAACACAACCCGCGCAAACTGAAATTCAAAAATTATACCCTCCGCTTTATCAAATATTGCTAAAAATGGCTTGTACCTCACACATGCTATTAAGCTGATTTTATTGTATAGTTCATCATTAATTTTAATAATATTCCAAACCTAAATAATTTATATTCAATAAAACTGACAAAATTAACAAACTATTTAAGTTAGAAATGTTATAGTGTTTGGATATCCGGGCAAAAATTATCCGAAATTTGATTTTTTTAGTTCACTGTCGAAGTTGCATTGATAGTCTGCAGCCGTTAAAGATATAGTCACAAAATATAACCGCACTTAAAATGTGAACTAATACTTAACTAAAAACTTTTATGAATTACTTTGTCTACTTAGTGGTAATACAATGAATTAAATATTAAATCAAATAGATTAATTCAAAATTAAATTATTTATTAAAAAAAGTAGACAAAAAATTGAGATATATCTCGTTTGTTTCGATATAACTCAACTATATTACTTGGAATTTTTTGGATTATAAAATAGTTACCCTGTTTGGTTTAATGTATTTTAAATTGGATCAAGAAGGTTGAAATTTTATGATATTTGTAGTTCCTAGAAAAAATAGTTAACAAATATAAAATTATTTGATACTTACCAAAATTAATTACATAATCACTAGTTACATGATAATAGATCAAACACGTATATTTTTAATTACAATATAATTTATAGCAGTAAATTTTAAGGAAGTCCAAGTTCCTGTATAACTATAAAATTGACCAAATAAACTTGGCTTGAGAAGAACCAATGTTAAGGAAAGAAACCCATGCACATATCAATATGGGTTCAGCCCTGCTCTGCAAATCCCATCCTGCCCTGATGTTTTAACGTTTTAATTTTGCTAGTTTCTTTAACTTAATTAGATATGAAGAATTGTTATAGATAGTAGGTGGGTGATATTAGACAGATTGACTGGTAATTTTCCTTATAATTTCCGTCATACTTATCTAAAAATGAATAATTGAGCAAAATTCTTATTGTGACAAATGTATATACGCCGTTAAATATGACATGTTTTTAGTTCCGCGTGATTTATTTCCATTCCCTTGAACTAAAATTCCAGTAAAGATAACGAAGGAGCTGAGTTGTTTTGAGTTTTTGCCGCACACATATTTCACTTCCAGCCTGAGTTCAACATGTTATCTACTCTACTACAACTATAAAGAATGATAATTCAGTTACATAATCAAATTGTTTACATTAAAATTATTTTTTATAAAATTATTTTGTTTATATAATTTACTCCCTATGTCCATATATACATGTTAATTATTGAATTTTTAACCGAAATTTACAAGTATCATATAGTTGAAAAGAATACTAGAAAATTTTCATTTAAATTATATTTAGTCTATTTTAAATGTAATTTTAATATTTAAAAAATTCATTAGTCGCTAATTCTTAAAACAAAATAAAAAGTTGCTAAATTTGGTTGTTATAAAATTAAAATATATAATGTAATTAGGAATGGAGAAAATACAAGAATTATGGATCCAAACAAATAAGGGATTTTCTATGGGGACACAATAGTCATTGACTTCTATAGAAATAGACTCTTCTTATTGGTGGTTAAATAATAAATATTAATGACCCTTACATTCGCATCAATTCCCCCAATAAAAAGAGATTATTTTTATTGGAATTAGTGACTAATGTGTATCATTGGACACACTTTGTAAAGAACGAACAAATAAAAAGACTGTTCCGCTTGAAGTTTGTAACAGCATTTACCTAGTCTCTCAGTTGTAGTCAAATTCAATGTATTAGGACTAAATGAGTAGTGTTAATCTCTGGGTACCTAAAATTCAACAAGCATGGGGCCTTGATATCCCACTAACCACCAATATGTTCGCATCAGGTGTGACCATCTCTTCCCATTATCAAATGAATTTGGTCCCACATTTTTAATGTATCATAGTGAGTCTATCGTCTTTTGTCATTGCTTTTTAAATAATTTATATGTCCAAATCTTATTCTTCTTTTTTCCGGCCTTTCTAGTTTCTAAAATTATAAAAACTTGTACGACTTTAGAAGTTACCCTTAAACTACATTACAGACAGTTGATTAAGTTAGTTTAGTTTATGTACACGAGCTTCTAAAAGATTTCACACATGCATTGTGTTAGGTTACACTTAAATATTTAAAACACTTAGATATTTGAATATTTGTAACTTCATTTCAACGTAGTTAAATTAGTTATAGTGTTCTTTATTTTGTTTTATTTTTAAGGCTAGTCACAACTACTAAAATTTATAAATTTGACTCATTTTAATAATTTGCTTCATTTTAATTAAAGTGAACTTTGTGAATGGGAGGATTACATCGTTAAAGAATTATAAGCCGATTAAATGAGTCAAATTTATAAAATTTTAATATTTAATATGTATCAATAAATATATCATAAAAAACTGTTATTTTTCATATACCAAATTGAGCTTTAATTAAGAAATGATTTACAATTAATTAAGTTTTATATAGTTCATTAAGTATCATTGTTTTTTTTCAAATATCTCTCTTTTTTTTTCTTTTTTTTCTTTTTTTTTTTAAAACAAATATCTCTCTTTTAACAAATCATGAACATATACGAGTAATATATGTATCATTAAATTATATCATTTAAAAATTTTAAATGAGTAAATTTAAGATTTTAATTCAAAAAAAGTTCGGATAAAAAGCCCGGATCTAAAAAATCCCGGATAAAATCCCGAATCTAAAAAATTTCGGATAAAAAGCCCGGTTCGGCCCGGACTTTTTGATTTTTTTATATAAAATTTGAAAATATACAATACTTTTTATGATTTTTAAAATATTATATTATAATATTAGAAATAATTAAGATATATATGATTATTTATATATTACATTAAATATAATTATTTATTTCGGTGTCTAAACTACTTTAACTGATATATCAAGATATTGTTTTCTCCGGTATGTAAAATACTCATAATTCGAGTTATAAAATATTAGAAAAAATTAATATAAAAATAAAAGCCCGGATAAAACCCGGTTCGGCCCGATCCAGCTTGGACCGCGGGCTTAAAATGGGCCTTATATTTCTCAGGAAATTCAGCCCGGCTCGGCCCGATTTTTAATAAAGCTCGACCCGATCTGTTTTCAATAAAACCGGATTTTTTGCCCGCAAGAGTTGGCTCAGTTGGTTAAAGAGTGTAAAATTATCCTCTGGGTCACGGTTCGAATCCCATGGGAGTAGAATTTATGATTATGCCTCCTGAATCAGAGTATGTCGCTTAATGCGGTTTACCTTGGTTTACGTGATTTGCAGGCTATTGCGTGAGCCTGTAGGGTTTACTCGGTGCGCACCCGAAGGGTAGCGGCTGCGGGTTATCTACGATAAAAAAAAAAAAACCAAATTTTTTAAAATACGGATAAAACCCGGCCTCATATATACGTCGGACCGACTCGGACTCTCCAAATTTAGCCGTCAGGGCTCACGAATATTTAAACTAATGTCTCCATTTTTCAACAACATAGAGAAAAAAAGTATATATATTTAAATAAATTTTATTTACATACAATAAAAGATCTCGGAATTCTTTTTTTAATATTCAAGTCGGCCGTGTCAATACGGGGGATTATCCTCGGGTGAAAAACCAAAATACCCACCATTTGGGGGGCAAATGCCCAAAATACAGTTTGCCGGGATGCATTAACCAAAATACCGGTGATTACGCATCTGAGAAATGCATATACAGTTTTTTAAAATTTTGTGAAGAACACGCATATGAGACATGCGTGTTTCTTTTTTGTTTTCACTTGAATACGCATCTTTACAATGCGTATTCTTTATAAATCAAAAAGAGAACACGCATGTGTCCCATTAGATTCTATACATCACTTTTTGCACGCTTTTCAATACTCGTTTAAAGTATAGTTTCATAATATTTTTTAAAATTATTTTTTTTAATTAAAATTTTATTTTTAAACTTTTATTCAAAACAAAAAATTTGAAAAAAATATTATAAAACTATATTTTATAGAAGTCTCGAAATACGTGGAAACAGTGCGCGTATATATCCCAATGGGACGGAGGTAGTATATACACATTCCCCAGGTGCGTAATTAGCGGGTATTTTGGGCGAAACGTACCGCAAATCAGCATTTTGGGCGGTTGAAGCTGGAAAATGGTGTATGCTGGGCATTTTTTTATTATCCTCCGACTGCCTGATCTACATGTTTTCATTTCATTCTTTTAATATTTTTTATCATATTTATCATTTTTTTTACTAATATAACTTACAGTTTTACAAGTGAATATTGTTATAATAAATTTTTGAGATGACCTAAAATCGAAACCTAAAACAATAAAGAATAAATACAAAACCACTTAATTATTCAATTATACTAAATATATTTATCATTTAAGAGGTCGGGATCAAGTAACTCAGTAACAAAGAAAAATGAAAGTAATAGAAATTGATGTTGAACCCCTCTAACTATTATTTTGCCAAAGGGAAGAATCCTAAAATCAGATATTTAGACATAAAGAGAGTGAAATGACCCATAATATTCGCATCAATTTTTTTATATTAAATATTTTTCACAAAACCAATAAAGTACAACATAATAAGGGCCCATAGAAAAAATGGACATCGTTGTACCAACAGCATTACTGGCTCTGCGAAAAGTAGTAATCGGTCACAATGCTAAATTCCACGAATGAAAGGGACGGATGCATTGATGTCACATGAAAATGTCTACGGGTGCCAGAAAATCAAAGAAATATTAAGCAAATTTAGTTCATCTTTTAAGTAACAATAAAATGGTCGAACCAAAATACTACATGCTGCACCTAACAATTTCATGTATGCCATGCAATATCTGACATTCTAAGTATACACAGCTATTCAACTTTCAAACACATTTTAAGCTTTTATTTACAACTAGCACAATAACCGGTGCGAGACGCGAGTCATTTTCTAGAGTTTTTTTATACTATCATGCAATTATAATATTTGTAGAGCAACTCCAACAATATCCTTATATAGGCTCTTAGTCAAATTTTGAAGAAATAGAGATAAAATTTCTCTCCAACAAGCTTCATATCCCTCTCTATGCTTCGAATGTTTTCTCACTTTTAGGAGTAAATATCCCCTCAACTATTATTATATTATATTTTTTTTACCCGTTATTTTAAAATTTAATGAATTAATATAAATAGGATAGTAAGTGTACGTTTAAAACGAAACGATTAAATTTAATATGTAGAATGCCGTTAATATGTTTACAAATAAAAAATTACAAATTAACATATATGTTGAATACAGAGTTGACCAATTTGAACTCCACGGAAGGAGAATTTATTATTATGGCTCCTGACCAGTCAGAGTTTGTCGCTTAAATGCGATTTACCTTGGTTCACGTGTTTTGCAAGTTATTGCGTGAGTCCGTAGAGTTTACCCAGTGCGCACCCGAAGGGTAGCAGATGCGGGTTACCTACGATAAAAAAAATCTTGAATTTTATTTAAATAAATTATATGTACTGCTCTATATTATTACTGAGTTCAATACTAACTTACAATTAACTTATTCGATTTAAATTGATAAAAAATGCATAACTGAAGTCAGAATGACTTGTAATCATAATAAACAATAATGTAAAATTTACATTATTGTTAATATTAAAGTTAATTTTAATGAAAGATATTAGTTTTTGAAATTCAACGTATGTATGTATGAGAAAATGTTAGTTTTTTATTTAAATTAATGTTAACAAAATAAGATTAAGTTATATGTATGTGTGTCTTAACATGTAAATTATTGTATGTTACATCTCTTAGTAAATTATGAAGGTTTCAATTATTTATATGCTAAATATCTGATTTATGTACATGTATAATCATTATTAATATCTAGTGATATAATTGATTACTTAAATAACATGCATTTATAATTATTCAAAAATTAAAATTATGTAATAAATAAATTGCTATAATTTATATATGGTATTTACATTATCACTGACAAACAATCCATATATATTTTTATGCAACCGGGTATCAATCATGGTTGTAACATAAAAATGAATTATATATTTTTAAGACTTATTATTGATATTCATGATTTCTTTTGAGAATTCGAAAGAAAAATTGTATTTATATCGTTATTTAAACTCTTTTTAAGTTTCTTTCATTATGACTCTAATATTTCTTCATATAATAATTTGATAACATTTTATACTATTCTTCTAAAATTAAAAAATTTCAGTTCGATAAAGTTTTATAAATATCAGTTGAACTGGTTAATTCTTTCAAATTATTGAATAAGATATGTTTTTTTTCCTTAAATAATATAGAATACATTGAATCAAATGCTACAATATAGTATAGATATAACTTTTATTTGAATAATTTAAAAATATTAAAATTGTTAGTCCCTTAACAATATAACAAGAATTACAGAAGGGGGGTTGAATGAAATTCTTGAAACTTTTTCTTGATTAACAATGTTCTAACTCGAATATATATATAGGTGTGAATTGATTAGCACAATGCGGAATAGTTTTTTAAATGAATCAAAACACAAGTAATTAAAAACAAGAGTCTTTAAAAACTTTCTGGTGGATTTGAATGATTCCACCAGAGATATATAATATATATCGAGAGAACTCTGTGTGCAAAAAGCTCACAGCTGCTTACAAATATTGAACAGCTAAGAATGCAGAGAAATGCTAAGAATTCTGCTTACAAATGTTTCCCTGCTTGTATCTCATATTGTTCCTTAGGTGCCGCTTCTTGGTTTATATATCTCACCAAGATTACAAAGTAATGAGACAAGATAATAAAACAAAACTATCTAGTCTATTACAATGCTACTTCATTACTCTATTCCAGCATCTTTGAATATCTTCATAATAGCATGGAAATGGCAATGTTTTTTTATTCTCGAAAACCCAGTTGAATAGGCTACCACATTCCATTTGCATACACTCGACGCATGTGACTGTGTTGTCACTGTCAACAGATATTTGAATTCTTTATCCGTCGGGTTTATGATCATCCGTCGAGTTATTGATCATCCGTCGGGTTGTTGATCATATGTCGACTTCATTGTTATTTATCCGCCGAGTAGCAATCAGGCACTAGACTTCATTTCATTTATGCAGAATTACAAGACATCATATATGTACAATTAATCAACCTATTCTGCATATCTAGCTGAAGTCAGCATGACTTAAATACTACTACAAATTCTAAATAATGTGTGTGCAGAAATGTGCTACAGACTTATTGTTACATAAGCTACTCACTCGATGGATAATAAGTCATCATCCGTCGGGACTATATTGAGTCATCCGTCGGGACTATAATCCTTATCCGTCGAGTGCTACAATTTCACTAAGTAAAACCTACCAAAGTGTTTTGTTCATGAAATCACCAAGTACACAACATATACACAACAATCTTCCTCAATTTATGTCTACTGGAATTGTAGCCATAAATTAAAAGATACTTGATGATAACAAAACACCCTAAAAATACAACTTTTAAAAGACAGTAGATAATACTGAAAAGTGCTTCAATTAACAAAATGTACAAAGTTTTGCTCACAGTCATTTTCAAGAAGCTCCTCTAGCCTGAGCAGATTTATCTAGTTCCTTGAAGGTCTGGATCTTTTTCCAAGCTTTCTGTTGTTTTCCTCAATCTGATTTTGGAGCTGCCCGTGGAATTGCAGTTCATCAGATTCTGAGAGATTTAGCTTTCCTTGCATTTCCAAAAGAGTCTCATTGCTGGAGATGCTCAATTGGTCTTCTAATCTGAAAAATCTTCTCACTCCTTTGTCATCCATGAACTCCATCAGCCAGTATGGCCTTAGATGCACTCTTCTCCCTGTGTAAGGGATGATTAGAGTCTTTGGGAGTGCATCTTTAGCTCTAACACTCCTTAGCTCTTCAATCTTCTTCAGTGCCAATCTTCTTGCAGTAATATTGAACCCAAAATTCTTCTTGAAGGATAAATAAACCTTAATCAGTACATCTTGGCTTTCTTGAAGGATCCTGTGAAGTGGCCACTGAATTTCCTTTCCTCCTTTGTACTTGAACACTAACATTTCAGGTAGGTTTCTATATGCATCAATTCCTCTCACTTCATCTAGTTCATCTAGATAGAGGTTTAGATCAGAAAATTCTTTGATGTCACACAAGTACATGTAATCTCCCTTATTGTCTTTAGATTGAGCTTTGACTAGAGATTTGGATTTGAGAGGTGACAGCTTCACTTTCTTGACTGCTCTTGACTTTGTTCTCTTTGGCTTGTTAAGGATTGGCAAATAGAAGTCAAGAATTGGTATGCTCTCACATTCTACTGGTTCATCCTTAGGCACAATAGGTTCACCATGGATGTTCCTGTAAGGATCCACCACCTTGATATCTTCAAATACCACAGAGGATTTTGATGCTTGAGTTGTAGTTGGAGTGGATTCCTTGGGAAACTGATTCTCCAATTCCTTATCAACAATGTCCAGTTTCCTTTTAGTTCTTTTAGCCAATTCCTTGATTCTTGGAGATTTCTTCTGTTATTTCAACTTGCTTCTTTGATTCAATAACTTCAGATGGCTGAGAAGGAATTTGTTGTGATGAATTTACAGCATGTAGCTTGGCCAAGATAGCCATTTGCTCTTTCTTTTGTTTAGTCTTTTTAGCGTCTAGAGAAGCTTGCTTCTTTTCCTGCTTCAATCTAGCCTTTTCTTCTCTCTTTGCTTGGGCAAATTGAGGATGTCCAGCCACCACATAAATTTCTTTCCCATTTCTGAAAATTTTAGCAATTCTCCTTTTAGAAGCTGAATCAGCTGGATCTTTGTAGAAAGCAATTGATCTTGACAGAAGCTTCTTTTCATCAGGCTTGGGTGTCTCATACACAGTATCCAAAGGGTTCTTCAATGAAGATTTTGAGTAGTTCACCCTTGGTTTCAGAATTATTTCAGCCTCTGGAGATTTGATGCAAGATGGTTATCCCCTTTCCAGATAGTTCATGCTCATCTCATTCACACTAATTTGCTTGAATTGAGAGTAATGGATGGCTGACTTTACTGGCTCCTTGACTAGTTCAAACTTCTTTTGTATATCCTCATCAATTTTCTCCCAGTTGACTAAACTCAACTTCTCCTTATCAGCTGCTCTTATGTTGGCTGTTGCTGCATTGATCAGATCTATACTGTCTGTAACTGGTGGCTTTGAGATAGTAATTGAAGGCACAATTACTTTACTGATTTGAATTTGAAGCTTCCCCCCCTCACTTGGTCCTTTCTCCCCCTTTTTGTTATCATCAAGTTGATTAGATAAGGGGGTTTGAGCAGCCACCAATTTTTGAAGTAAATCTGTCTGTTGAGCTTGATGAAGATGAATGGCTGTCAAAGATGCTTCCATAGATGACATTCTTGTATCTAAGGCATCTATCTTGGTTGCAAGATCAGAATTTTTCCTTAATTGCCTCTTGATATCAAGCATTGTAGTTTCTGGAAGCTTAAAATCCATTTTGTCTGAAATGGCCTTCTTCATCTCCTCAATATCACTCTTGATGGTGTTTACATCCCTAGCATGTTGGAAGCCTTGTATTTGTTGAAGTTGCAGGGAGGCTAGGTGTGCCTGAAGGAGCTTCTTGGTGCTGGCATTAGTAGTGGTTTGAAGGGCAGTATTTGTCTGATTGATTAGCTGGATCAGGGTTGTCTTGAAGTAGTGCTCATCACAGTGCTTTGAGAATGCCCATGATGGCATACTTGATCTTGAACTTGAACCTACTTTTCCCCCTATGTCCATTGCTTCATCTTCACTATCCCCACTCCCATCACCAAAGAAATTAGCTGAACCACCAGTCTAATAGTCCACATCACTAGCTGTAGAAGGCAAAGCTATGATGGCATCCTTAGCTCTTAGCATAGACTGAGTGGTATGCACCAGATTGAGCATCCTTTCTGCATTGTCATTGCCCTGTTCAGCTAGAAGTTGATAAGCTGGAACAGGGTGAGTAAATGCCTCAACATCAAGGGAGGTGGAATCTATAACAACTTTAGGTTGCTGAGATAGTCCATCCATGTCCGCATCCTGGATATTCATTAACTCACTAGTAATGACATCCATCCTTATAGCTCCAGTACCTGCATTTCTCTCGATTTCTCTCTTTTGTTGCATCAGGGTCTCACTCTGGCTCCCCACCCTCACACCCTCACCTTCACCTACTAAGGTGGGACTCCTCTCACTTTTTTTTTCCAATCCTGAAAAAATGGATTGCATAGTTTCACTCATTTCCTCTTCTTTTTCCTGGGAGCAACCCAGACTCTCACTCAAAACTCTTCTCTCTCAATCCTAATAGTGACTGTACAACCACTAGATCTTCTGCACTTGAAATAAATGAAGTTTGAGGTTGTGCAGAGATACTCGATGGATGAGTGATATCCATTGGGTGAATGGTTTTACTATCCGACGGATAACTGCTGTTAAGTTTATCCGTCGGGATACAATCACTGCTGTTAAGACAACCCTGATTGATTAGCTGGATCAGGGTTGTCTTTAAGTAGTGCTCATCACAGTGCTTTAAGAATGCCCATGATGGCATACTTGATCTTGAACTTGAACCTACTTTTCCCCCTATGTCCATTGCTTCATCTTCACTATCCCCACTCCCATCACCAAAGAAATCAGCTGAACCACCAGTCTAATAGTCCACATCACTAGCTGTAGAAGGCAAAGCTATGATGGCATCCTTAGCTCTTAGCATAGACTGAGTGGTATGCACCAGATTGAGCATCCTTTCTGCATTGTCATTGCCCTGTTCAGCTAGAAGTTGATAAGCTGGAACAGGGTGAGTAAATGCCTCAACATCAAGGGAGGTGGAATCTATAACAACTTTAGGTTGCTGAGATAGTCCATCCATGTCCGCATCCTGGATATTCATTAACTCACTAGTAATGACATCCATCCTTATAGCTCCAGTACCTGCATTTCTCTCGATTTCTCTCTTTTATTGCATCAGGGTCTCACCCTGGCTCCCCACCCTCACACCCTCACCTTCACCTACTAAGGTGGGACTCCTCTCACTTTCTTTTGCCAATCCTGAAGAAATGGATTGCATAGTTTCACTCATTTCCTCTTCTTTTTCCTGGGAGCAACCCAGACTCTCACTCAAAACTCTTCTCTCTCAATCCTAATAGTAACTGTACAACCACTAGATCTTCTGCACTTGAAATAAATGAAGTTTGAGGTTGTGCAGAGATACTCGACGGATGAGTGATATCCATTGGGTGAATGGTTTTGCTATCCGACGGATAACTGCTGTTAAGTTTATCCGTCGAGATACAATCACTACTCGACGGATGAGCAATATCCGTCGAGAGAGTAGAAATGAATGAACTAGGAAAAGAAACTATTGTGGACTCTGTGCTGATTGAAGATATTTTGGGCACAGATGATTCAACAGTTCCTGAAAGAATTGGCAAGTGAGCCAATAAATCATCTAAAAGATGATGCTCACTTGCACTAGATTTTGGCTTCCCCGATAGAGTTAAAGAAGGGGAATCAGGAATTGATGTGTTTATCATATCCACATCCAGAGAATTTATTAGTGAGTTTGGTGTTTGAGGTGCTTCTATTACTAGAGATTTTGGCTGTGACTCCACATTTATTGGAGCCACATCAAACTGAATTTGTGAAGGTGCAGTGACTGTGTCTTTAGCACCAGTTTGCACAGTGTGTGTACTATGTGCATCCCCAAGGGTTTTAGACTTCTTCTTTCTGGCATAAGTTTAGGGTGAGTTTGTGTCCCTAACCCTCTTGGCCTGTGCTCTTGGTTGAGAGCTTTGCTCAATAACTACATCCTTTTGGGAGGATGCAGTTAAAAATGAGCTTTTATCCTTTTTAAGTACTGCAGTTTGTTGGGAAACTGCAGTGTGGCTAGGCTGGGAACCACTCAATTTTCCATCTTTATCCTTAGGGTTTCTTTTATGTTCACCCCTTCCCTCACCTGTCTTACCCACCTGCACACTCCCCTCTTTGTTTTTGGTGGATTTTGCAACTGACATCTTTTGAGAGATACCGGAGGGGGCTTTCTTTGATTTGGATTTTGAAATATTTGCAGGTTTGGTAGCTTGGGTAGGCAACTGTTGGGTCATTGACATAGTTTCCATAGCCACACTAGAATTCAAAGAAATTAGTGAGGTTGGAATAGTGGTAGGAATATATGAACTTACCTCACTTACCTAAGGTGCTTCCATTACAGGGAAATAGAATAATGGCACATCCTTGTGATGATTGGCCCTGTTCAAATCTGTAATGAGCCTTCTCTCTTGAACCCAACAATCTAATTTGTTGTTTGGGTTCTCAAGCACAATCTCTTCACAAAGGTGGTTAGCTAGCATCATAAATAATCTAGCATAATACGCATTCTTACCTCTTTTATTTAACTCTCCTAATTTATAGCCCAACTCAAACAAAACAAGGTCACTGAAATTATAGAATTTATCTGTAACTAGCATGTTAAGCATGGATATATTGACTGAATCAAAATTACTGATTTTTCCCGAAAAGACCTTTGTCACTACATCACATATAAAACTCCATTATTTCCTAAGACCCATTCTCCTAATGTCACTTAACTTAGAAGTAGAAAGAGCATAGTTCATGGAATTAAGCATATTGATTATATCAGTGTCAGTATGTGGTGAGGTCACGGTGTTATCAGGAATCTTGAAACATGCTTTTATAACATCACTATTGATACAGAACTCTTTACCTTTAATGGTGAGTGTGATTGTCTTATCTGTTGAGTTGTATGTAGCAGTGGTCCACATCTCTTCAACAACTTCACAAAAGATTGTGGGTGATTCCAGCATGGCATAGCTAAGCATGCAATTCTTCACAAAGTCCATCATCTTGTGATAGTCACCAGATTGCTGAATACCCTAGTTTACTAATGCAGTAAAACTGTTCTTCTCATAAATGAACCCAGTTTGAGACATAATCTTTACAACATGTGCCATTGTTAGAGAATAAGAGCTTGAAGAGAAGGAGAGTAAGTGCTTTGAGAGAGAATGCAGTTTGAGCATTTGAATTGAGAATGATAAAAGAAAAGCGATTGAAATGAAATAAGCTTTTATACTATCTCAAAAATAACTGTTAAAAATAACAAAGTAAAATAAAGTAACCAATAAAAATTGCCTAAAATAGCCGTTTAAAAATAAACTGTAAAAATTCCACCCATTATCCGTCGTGTTATGCTTACAAACTGTAAGTATACTCGATAGATAATGTTCAGGAAATTAACGGCTAAGATTAAGACAATTCGACGGATGAGGATAAACTGTTATCCGTCGAGTCATAAAATATTACAAAAAAATTGATTGATTTTTATTAGCAAATAGTATACCGACGGATGATCAAACTCGATGGATACAGATCATCCGTCGAGATGTAAATTTTGACTTAGCCAAAATTTCATCAAAGACTGAAAAATCAATTAAATTTCTGGCTGTATTTCAACTTGCAAATTAACTCATATAGATTTAAGAATAATTAAGCATACCTAACTCACTTACCAACCTTGAAAAGGTGGATTCATCCAGTGGCTTGGTAAAGATATCTGCAAGCTGCTTCTCACTTGGAACAAAATGTAGTTCCACAGTACCATTCATTACATGTTCCCTTATGAAGTGGTACTTGATGTCTATATGCTTTATCCTTGAATGTTGTACTGGATTTTCAGTGATGGCAATTGCATTTGTGTTATCACAGAAAATGGGAATCCTTTCAACTTGCAAACCATAGTCTAGCAATTGATTTTTCATCCATAAAATATGTGCATAGCAACTCCCAGCAGCAATATATTCAGCTTCAGCTGTTGAGGTAGAAACTGAATTTTGCTTTTTACTGAACCAGGACACAAGCTTCTTTCCTAGAAATTGACAGATTCCTGTTGTACTTTTTCTATCAATTCTACAACCTGCATAATCTGCATCTGAATAACTAGTTAGATCAAAGCCAGAATATCTAGGGTACCAAATGCCAAGTTTTGGTGTTCCCTTGAGATATCTAAAAATTCTCTTAATAGCTATTAAGTGAGATTCTCTAGGATCAGCCTGAAATCTAGCACATAAACATGTAGCAAACATTATATCTGGCCTACTAGCTGTTAAGTACAGAAGTGAGCCAACCATGCCCCTATAACTTGAAATATCCACAGACTTTTCAGTAGTGTTTAATTCAAGTTTAGTTGCAGTAGCCATGGGAGTTTTTGCAGATGTGCAATCCATTAGATCAAACTTCTTTAAAAGATCAAAAATATATTTAGTTTGACTAATGAATATTCCATCACTAACTTGCTTAACTTGCAAATCAAGAAAATAAGTTAATTCTCCCATCATACTCATTTCATACTTACTTTGCATCAATTTGGCAAACTTTTTACAAAGTTTCTCATCTGTAGAGCCAAAAATAATATCATCTACATAAATTTGAAGAAGTATACTAGAGCCATAAAGAATAAAGTTTTATCTACAGTACCTCTTGTGAAGTAATTTTCCAAAAGGAACTTTGATAAAGTGTCATACCAGGCTCTAGGTGCTTGTTTTAGTCCATAAAGTGCTTTTAAAAGATAGTAGACATGATCTGGAAAATTTGGATCTTCAAAATCAGGGGACTGACTGACATAGACTTCCTCCTCCAAATCTCCATTCAGAAAGGCACTTTTGACATCCATTTGATAGACCTTGAAATTGGCATGGGCTGCATAGGCTAAAAAAGATTCTGATGGCTTCAAGTCTTGCAATAAGAGCAAATGTTTTATCAAAATCTATTCCTTCTTGTTGACAATAGCCCTTAGCAACCAATCTAGCTTTGTTCCTGAAAACTATGCCATTTTCATCCATCTTGTTTCTGAATACCCATTTGGTGTCTATTGGATTCTTTCCTTTAGGCTTGGGCACCAGCTTCCATACATTATTCCTTTCAAATTGGTTTAGCTCCTCCTGCTTAGCTAAGATCCAATCAGGATCCAACAAAGCTTCTTCTACCTTCTTTGGTTCTTCCTTGGAAAGAAAGCTGTTGTATAGACATTCTTTTTGAGTTAATCTCCTGGTTTGAACTCTAGAAGAAACATCACCAATAATAAGCTCAAAGGGGTGATCTTTTGTTTATTTCCTTTGTTGAGGTAGATTAGCTCTAGATGAAGAGGCCTCATTGTTGTCTTGATGTGTGATTGAGTTTTGATTGTTAGAAACTCCCCCTGAGTTTGTGGATCTTTGATTTGAGAAAGGGGAACTTTTTGTAGGTGATCTATCTTGACTTCCTGCTCCTTTTGATAACCCGACGGATGATGTATTTTGAGTACCGACGGATGAAGCTGGTTGTCTCCCGACGGATAACACAGATTGCCTCCCGACGGATGAAGCATTATGAAACTCGACAGATGTTGAGTTTTGTGCTTCATTGGTAGTAGATTTTTCTGTATTATCCTTATATATTGTTTCTTTATCACTTTCATCATCACTATCATCACTAACCATCTCCATATTGTCGAATTTGAGGCTCTCATGGTAATCTCCATCTTGCAGTCCTTCAATCTTTTTATCATCAAACACAACATGTATTGATTTCACAACAATATTGGTTCTTAGATTGTAGACTCTATATGCTTTACCAACAGCATATCCAACAAAAATTCATGCATCTGCCTTAGCATCAAACTTCCCATTTTGATCTGTTTGATTTCTCAGAATATAACATTTGCAGCCAAAGACATGAAGAAAATTTAGAGTTGGCTTCTTGTTCTTGAAAAATTGATAGGGAGTCATGCATCTTTCTTGATTAACCAGAGAAATATTCTGAGTGTAGCATGCAGTATTTACAGCTTCAGCCCAGAAATATGTTGGCAGTTTAGATTCTTCAAGCATTGTTCTTGCAGCTTCAATAAGTGATATGTTCTTCCTTTCCACTACTCCATTCTGTTGTGGAGTTCTTGCTGCTGAAAACTCATGCAGAATCCTATTTTCCTCACAAAATGCTCTCATGACAGAATTCTTGAACTCAGTTCCATTGTCACTCATGATTCTTCTAACCTTGAAATCAGGATGATTATTGACTTGCCTTATATGATTGATGATGATTTTACTAGCCTCATCTTTAGACTTTAGGAAATATGTCCAAGAGAACTTTCAGAAATCATATACAATTACTAGGCAAAATCTTTTCCTTGAGATGGACAACACATTGACTGGTCCAAACAAATCCATGTGTAGCAGTTGCAAAGGTTCTTTAATTGTTGAATCAAGTTTCTTCCTGAATGATGCTTTAATCTGCTTCCCTTTTTGGCAGGCATCACACAATCTATCCTTAGAAAACTCCACTAGAGGTATGCCTCTAACTAGTTCTTTCTTTACTAGCTCATTCATGGTCTTGAAGTTTAAATGGGATAGCTTCTTGTGCCATAGCCAACTTTCATCCTGACTTGCTTTACTGAGAAGATAAGTAGCAGACTTTGCATTAGATGAGTTGAAATCAGCTAGATACACATTTCCTTTTCTCACACCAGTGAGAACCACTTTGTTGTTTCTTTTATTAGTTACAACACAGGCTTCTTAGTTGAAGGTTACTGAGTTGCCTTTATCACAAAGCTGGCTGATACTCAACAGATTGTGTTTGAGACCATCCACTAAGGCAATCCTCATTGATGACATTGTCCTTTGAAATCAAGCCATATCCCACAGTATAACCCTTGTTGTCATCTCCAAAAGTAATACTTGGGCCAGCTCTCTCCTTGAACTCTGTGAGCAGGGTAGAATCACCAGTCATGTGTCTTGAACAACCACTATCCAAGTACCAAAGATTCTTTCTGTTTCCTTGCACACAAATAAATCAAATCAAGTTGATTTTGGTACCCAAGTTTCCTTGGGTCCTGTTTTGTTAGCTTTCTTTTTCCGTTTCTTAGGTTTTATCTCATTTGACTTGGGGATATCAGATTCATCCTTGGTCATTTGAGTTGGGCCTTTGAAACCATTCATTGCAACAGAATTATCATGCATATTATTATCAACATGGAATGACATGCTATTAGTAAACATGTTATTCCAGTAAGGCATGCTAAATGGCATTTGTGACATACTAAATGCAGCATAATAAGGATTAAGTGCAAATGGCATATTAGCAAACCGTGCATTCATATTCTGTGTAGACATGGCATTCATAGGCATGGGAGGCATGACATTCATGTTAGGAAAGTGAGGTGGCACAGACATGGAAGTAGGCATGACAGATTTGCAATTAACAGACAGATAATTTACACTACCACACTTGACACAGATTTTTCTAGGAGCATATTTATCAGGTGTGTAGTTATTGTGTTTGTTAATCCTTACTTTACCATTTCTATTATTTTTCTTTTTAACCTCTGTTTTCACCTCAATCTTTTCAAGTCTGTCATTTAACTGTTTGAAAGTCATGTAACCAACATTAGCCTTTTTCCCTTTCTTAACTTGACTCGATTCTCCTGAAATAAAGTTCTTGGAAACAGATCCATACTTTTCATTTAACTTAACAAGTTTGGCTTTACTGATAGGCTTGCTTACAGCCGACGGATGAGGATTTTCATCAGTCAATGGATAACACCTTTTGTTATCCGATGGATGATCCTCATCATCCGTCGAGTCTACATCTGTTAGCACTCCATCCACCAAATTTGGTTCTAGTTTCTCTTTGTTCTTTTTCCAGGCTGCATCACAGAAAGACTCAATTCCTTGAATTTTGGTGATTTGAGCATGGACATCCCTAAATGTTTTTCATGCCTTAATTACCTGCTTCTTCGAAATTTCTTCTTTCTTCAAGGATTCAGTTAATTCCTCCTTGGCAATCTTACATTCAATTCTTAATTTTTCAAAATTAATGAATTGAGACTGTAGCACATTATTTCTCTCACTCAAAAATAAATTGTTTTCTTTGATTTTAGCATTTTCTTTAGTAAGAGACTTAAGTGTAACACACAAATGATATAAATTTGTAGATATGTCATTTATAGCATCATTACACTCAACTTTAGTTAAATGTGCAAGGTTTGTAGTAATTACCTGATTACTTGAAGAACTTGTTTCTGTTTCATCAGACTTGGCCATTAGGGCTAGATTGACATAACTGACATCTTCATCTTCATCCAGACCATCTGCTGCCCAGTCATATTCTTGTGTAATGAAAGCCCTTTTCTTTTGTTTGAGTAGCTCAATGTATTTTTGCTTATAATCCACAGGCTCAAACTTTTTCTTACTGGAATCTGACTTCCTACACTCACTGGCAAATGCCCTGCCAAGCCACATTTGAAATATTTGAATTTTGATTTATCCACCATGTTTCTATTTGGCTTGGCTGCTCCAAAGTTCTTTTTGAACTTGAGCTTGGCAAATCTTCTGGAAAGAAATGCTAAATGTTCATCAATGTCTTCCATGTCATCTTGGCCCAAAGAATCTTCACTTTCTACGGCAAGCCCCTTGCCCTTGCTTTCACAGACCCTTGAAGTTGACTCAACAGCTTCCATCTTCATCTCCTTTTCCTTCTTTAACTCAGCAACTAGTGCAATGAAACCTCCTTTCTTCTTTCCTCTCTCCATCCTCTCATCTTGCTCTATTTCAAGCTCATATATTTTCAGGATGCCATACAGTCTCTCCAAAGTAAACTCCTTATAATCTTGAGAGTTTCTCAATGAGACTGTCATTGGTTTCCATTCCTTTGGAAGAGATCTAAGGAATTTTAGATTGGAGTCTTTTGTCTGATAGACCCTTCCATGCAGCTTTAGAGCATTTAGCAGTTTTTGAAACCTACTAAAAATGTCAGTGAGAGACTCACTTTCTTCATTATGAAAATTCTCATATTGCTGAATCAGTAGCTGCATCTTGTTTTCTCTAACTTGCTCAATACCATCACAGATGATCTGTATTGTATCCCAAACATCCTTGGCAGTTTTGCAGTTGATAATGTTGTCAAACATATCACCATCAACTCTATTAAACTGGATATTCATGGCCTTTTTATCCTTCCTGACTTGTTCAATGTCAGGATCAGACCATTCATGCCTTGGCTTGGGGACATATGGCTCATTTACAGTTGCAGCTCTCATTGGAACATGAGGGCCTCTTTCTATGCAGTCAACATAGGCCTCATCTTGAGAAAGCAAATGAAGATGCATCTTTACCTTCCAATGATGGTAATTATCTTTATCCAGAAAAGGGATCTTGACTCCAACATCCTTCTTGTTCATCTTGTTGTATTATTTTGATCTTTAAACTCTTTGTTTGTTAAGAGCTCGCTCTGATACCAATTGTTAGTCCCTTAACAATATAACAAGAATTACAGAAGGGGGGTTGAATGAAATTCTTGAAACTTTTTCTTGATTAACAATGTTCTAACTTGAATAGATATATAGGTGTGAATTGATTAGCACAATGCGGAATAGTTATTTAAATGAATCAAAACACAAGTAATTAAAAACAAGAGTCTTTAAAAAATTTCTGGTGGATTTGAATGATTCCACTAGAGATATATAATATATATCAAGAGAACTCTGTGTGCAAAAAGCTCACAGCTGCTTACAAATATTGAACAGCTAAGAATGCAGAGAAATGATAAGAATTCTACTTACAAATGTTTCCCTGCTTGTATCTCAGATTGTTCCTTAGTTGCTGCTTCTTGGTTTATATATCTCACCAAGATTACAAGGTAATGAGACAGGATAATAAAACAAAACTATCTAGTCTATTACAATGCTACTTCATTACTCTATTCCAGCATCTTTGAATATCTTCATAATAGCATGGAAATGGCTATGCTTCTTTGTTCTCGAAAACCCAGTTGAATAGGCTATCACATTCCATTTGCATATACTCGACGCATGTGACTGTGTTGTCACTGTCAACAGATATTTGAATTCTTTATCCGTCGGGTTTATGATCATCCGTCGAGTTATTGATCATCCGTCGGGTTGTTGATCATCCGTCGACTTCATTGTTATTTATCCGTCGAGTAGCAATTAGGCACTAAACTTCATTTCATTTATTCAGAATTACAAGACATCATCTATGTACAATTAATCAACCTATTCTGCATATCTAGCTGAAGTCAACATGAATAAATAATACTACAGATTCTAAACAATGTGTATGCAGAAATGTGCTACAGACTTATTGTTACATAAGCTACTCACTCGATGGATAATAAGTCATCATCCGTCGGGACTATATTGAGTCATCTGTCGGGACTATAATCCTTATCCGTCGAGTGCTACAATTTCACTAAGTAAAACCTACCAAGGTGTTTTGTTCATGAAATCATCAAGTACACAACATATACACAACAAAAATTATTCAAAATATTTGTACAATATTATATTGATCAACGAATATTGCTGATCTAAAAGAATTCTTTTTAAAAGTTAGTTTTTTTAAAGTGAAAAATGAAAAATAAATCGATTTAATATATTATCGTAGTTTTAACAAATCTAGTGAGATCTCATTCCAAATTTCAAATATTCTTAAAATTGGGACAAATCCCAAAAGTAATAATGTATTACTAGTGAAGTTAGTAATTTTAATATAAATAATCAATTGACTTGATCCTATAAATAACTCAAACACATTAATTTATATTAATATAAGATATTAAAAAATTTCACTTTATTGATAAGATATTCTCGCTGAGCTTGTAATTTAAATTTACTAAACGTAGAATGTGACGATATTTTTCGGCTGGGTCATGTAGTCAAATTTCGAGTATTTTTTGAATAATGGGCCAAGTTCTAAAATGCATTGACTCATTATAATTCGAACTTATCTAAATATGTAATATCAATATAGATTATTTATATATAAGCGATTCTATTTTCAATATTTTTTAAAAAATTATATATGTACATTTTAATTACTTTGTATAATAAAAAATATGTTAAAAATATATGAGATATATTTTCAAACTAAAAAATGATTAATAAATTAGATAATAATTCATTTATGTACTATGCCTAATTTTATATCTGAAATTCAATTCTTTAAAATTAACTGTACAAATATTCAACTAACTATCCTTTTTTTTTGCGGAATTCAAGTAAATATCTTTAAAATTAAATAAAATATTCTTTTAGCACACTTACATATTATGTGTATATATTATGTGTATGATAAAAAACAAATGTGGCAATATGGTGTAGTGGTAAGAGGTTGTATAGTTGAATAAAATAACTTGAGTTCGATTCCCATAAAACACATCTTCTATATAAATATTAAAAATAGGGGTAATTTAGTATTTTCAATGAGACTTTTTAATCTCATGAAATTATACCCTTGTTCTTCTATTATATATAGAAGAGATATATGTTATACCATGGAGCAAAATCGAATTTATATAGGGATCAACAAATAGGGGTGAGAAAAACCGGATATCCGATTTTTCGGATCGCTAAAATTACATTCCGTATCCGGATCCGATTTAACCGGATATCCAGATATTCGGATATCCGATTAAACCGGACCGGAAATCGGATTATCCAGATCCATTTAAATCTTTCATTTTTAAAAAAAAAATGTGATTTACGTGATAAGTAATACATATTCGAGTTCTGAAACTGATGATGCATGAAACTATACTTTTGTCATCATATTATTAGTTGGGAAAAATGGTGACACATAAATTAATTTAATATAAATATTGATTGTAAATTAGCGAACATGGTCAATATAAACATATTTCTTATTGCACACTTATATTAAATTTGTTCATATTTATTTTTTAGAATACTCGTCAAACATAAATTATTATTTCTTACTATCACTTATGTCAAATTTGCAAGCATTGTCAATATAAACTTGTTAATATTGATATTACACAATTATATCAAATTTGTTGATGATATTAATGAAGGAATGATGAATAAATTAGATATTAAGCTGAAATTTTGAAAGTCCCACATAGAAACCGTCATAATGTCGCTATTTTTTTAAAAAAATCTAAAATAAATATAATTTATCATGTATTTATATATATAATTTAATTTTTATTAAAAAAAAGTAAAAGCCGGATCCGGATATCCGGTTTTATGAAAAAATGTGATCCGGATCCGAATCTGAATCCGAATCTATACAAAAAAAACGGATCGGATATCCGGTCCGAATTATTCGGATCGGATATCCTAATTATCGGATTTTTTAATTCGGATACTGGATCGGAAATTCGGATAATCCGGTTTTCGGATTTTTATGCTCACCCCTATCAACAAATAGCGTTTTCGTAAAAATAAAAATTTATGAGTTTTTTTAATAAAATTCTAAGATATAAAAAAAATATATATATATATTATAAATAGTCCAAATTAAAAAAAAAATAAGTACCCACATAATACTAATAAATATTTCATAAAATTGAGTTATATTGATTTATTTAAAGTTATATAATTATGAGTTGGAGATTAAATAATCAAAATACTGATTATTAACACTTAAGTATTAAAAACTTTGGAAAGTTCGGTAAAAATTATAAAAAGAAAATTTTAAATTTGGACTAGTTAACTCATGACATATTTAGTCTAGTACATGATGCCCCTGCTGGCACGAAGTGCTCTTACTTAATTAATATTTCTTAATCCCATCATCTTAATTAACCATTTTGTTTAAGGTTTGTCGCGATTAAATTTATTGAAGTTTGATTAAAAATAATTATATCATATCATTTAAGAAATAAAAAATTATGATTTAAAACTATATTTAATTTTATTTTTAAAATTTATCTTACATATTTTTAAATTTTATTTTTCTTTAATGTTTAAAATTATATCAATTTAAGCATAAGAATTTTAAATAGAATGATACAGGAATATAAGATTATATTATAAATATGGGTGAATATTTTTTTTGAAAAGATGGATGAATATTTATTATTTTATTATATATGTAATAAAGTATTTGATAACTTCTTATTACATTAATTACGTCCACTCCATAAACATGGGTTAAAAAGAGAAAACTTAACCATAAACAACAGACCTGAAAAAATTAATAAAAGAATAATTTGATCATTCTACAATCTTTTAATTTAGACAGGGCATTCTTTCTTATAAATATATAATGACAAATGAAGAATAATATTTATGCGTACAAGATTCCACCAACTCAACAACATTAATGCATACTTTCTGTTAAATAACAACTAATCAACCTTTATACTCTTTATACTCGTACTAAGCTTGTCAAAAGCAGAAACAAGTAGCTACTAAATTATCAAAAAAAAAGTAGCTAGTGAATTCTGTTTTAGCCAGTTATATATTAGGATGAAAAAATATCCGATCAATATCCAATTTAAAACTCGAATTTTTAAATTTGGATTTGGTATTGGATTTCAATGATACCGAACGGATACCCGATCCGAAATCCGAAACTAAATTCAAACTCGATCTCAACCCAAAACTCAATTAAAACCCGAAACTTAATTAATATATTATATACAATATTTTAGATGTAAAATATAACTTACATATTTTTATTGTATTAGTTGAGTAGTAATTAATGTCAAGATTGTTAACAATTATTCAGTAAATTATAACTTTGTATTTCAATCTCATCTTTTATTATTAAAAATGTACGTTTTATATATTTATAAAAAAATTGTTTGTGCCTGAATACTAAATATTATGTTATTAACATATTTTAGATTTTACTCATCATGTCAACCCGTGTAATGTAATATATTTGGCTAATTATTAATTTAATATATTATAATTTTAGATATTATATAAATGTAATTAACGGTGTTTGTATGTATAAAAAAATATTAAATTTGGCTGTAATATCCATAATTTTGAATATTTGAAAAATACACAGTCTGATATATGAATCCGTCTCGTTGTCATCCATCATATATATAGTATATTTTTAACAGTATATCTATAGAATTAACTAATTGGCTCTAGCTTCTTAAAATTGACGTGTTCTTGTTGTTCTTTTTCGGGTATAATTCAAAGTTGATTAGTTTTTTTTGACAAATGCAGAAAGTTCTCATTAAATTGAATATAGTACAGTCGGGACAAATTCTCAATTGTCGATACAACCAGGTGATAAAACAAATAACATACTAAAAACAATTAGATGATTTGTTTCCTGATCGTTTAACACATAGAATTTAAAAATTCTTGAAATTAAAAACGAAATAAAAGACATCCCAAGCGATCCAAACAAAGTTGATTAGTTAATAAGCTATATAAATTGAAATCAATTTTTGTAAGGAGGTGTTTGATTTATAGTTAATAAATCCGGTTAACGAGAATTGAAACATAATTTCATACATTAATGATTGAAATAGTAATTTTGATATACCGAATAATAATCTCATTTTTGCGTAAACATAAATAATAAACTCTTCATATCATTCTTATTCTTATTTGCTTTTTATCCTCATTCTTCCAGACCACAATTTAAACGCCCTTTAATTCACAGTGTAGAAAATGGAAATGTGCGGAACTAGATTCCTTTTTCAATAGACCAAAATATTTAAAATTACATTTGGGGAGGCCATAATAAGCCTAGTAAAAATTTCATGCAAATGCTGACGAGAGTAGTGTGTACAAAGCTTTTATCTACCCCGTTTCGAGGGTCATACATGATGAGTTAGCAGTGCAATAGTAAATATAGTTATGCATTCTGTTAAAAATTATACTACAAGATATTGATAAGGGTCTCCTCTAATAATAAGCATCTACTCTAATAATACTAGTAAAGTATGAGAACTCAAGATAAATTAATACCTAAATATGAATTTGAAGTAATAAATGGGCCTTAATCTGAAGAGCGACCTATACAGCTAAATACATAGTACAATATATATATATATATATAATGCAATAACCACTAATCTTAGTCACTCAAAAACCAACCACTGAAAGGGGAAGATGAGATAAATCCAAGATAAATACCCCATCTCTCTGTCTCTGTCTCTGTCTCACACACACAAACACACAGTTGTGATACACACATTTTCTTTTCTACAAGTAAAAAGTCTTCGTAGCTGGCACCATTTATCTTTAAATATGTATGTATAGGCTAGGTCCTTTATTCATGTATATCGTTGAGATTGGAGGTAACAACTCTTGTCTTACTCCTTTTGCTTCAAATCACTCTTCCTTCCATATTCATCACCATGGCTCCTCACCACACTTAACTCCTCTCCCTCTCTCTCAAGAAGAAAAGTTTCATCAAAGACTCTTCAACTCTAACCTTCAAACTCTGTAATCTGTATGCTTTCTAACTGACATGCACTATCTACTGTGTTAGTTCAAACTCATTATTTTTTGTGTGCAACTGTTTTTTTAATTTTATAATAATTTAGTAGCCTTTAGCTTTATTTAATGATCTTTGGAGTTTATCCTGATTCTTAAGTTCATTTCTGTTCTTGTTGTATATTTAAATGAGAAAAGGGGGAAATTTTGTGGTCAGTTTTATGATTGATTTGATACTTGATTAAATGTTCTGTAATTATTCTTCAATTCAGTGTATCTGTGTAAATTCTGGGTACACTATACTGTATAAAGATTCTCAAATTAATAATGCTTTTTTCCTGTTTTATTTGTGTGGAGTCCTTGTATCTGAAATATTAGATTTGTGCTGTGCTTTATTTGGATCTCTTTAATGGAAATTCTAGAACTTTTTTTGATATTGACTTGGTTCACAAAACAAGTCCTCAGAATTGAGGAATAGAATTTTGGGTCACTAGCATCTTAAGCATCTTTTATGAACCACAAGTTCTTTTGATTTCACACTCAAATTTTAGCTTGGCAAACATGTTTGGATAAATTTGTATGTTTATATAATTGTTGTTGTTCTAGAAGGATTCTAGAGTAAAGTTGTCGTCCTTAACTTTGCTATATATTCTATAAATTTCTCCAATATCTTTTCGGCATATTTTGGTTAACAAAAGGTCAATGGTTGTTTCTTATGGCTGAAACTTGCTTCTTTTTAGTCTTCTATATATTTTGTCACCAACAATTGATTTAGTAATTTTTATAATTACTGTTTTTCTCTTGAAGGTTGGAAATATGTTGGAAAAGGTGGAGAAAGCTTTTGACCCGGAAGAATTCATTGAAGAATTTGAGGGTCTGACAAGGGATGCTGGGAGAGTCCAGAATGAGACGCTGAAGAAAATTTTAGAAGAGAATCAAGGAACAGAGTATCTGCAGAAATGGGGTCTTAATGGAAAATATGATCCCAAGAGTTTTGCTGAACTTGTGCCTATTGTCACACATAAGGATTTGGAACCATACATTCGAAGGATCGTGGATGGTGATGGTTCTCCAATTCTCACCGGAAAACCAATAAAGAGCATTACCTTAAGGTACTTGATTTAAGTCCTTCCAGTCTTCCGGTCTCAGTCTTTTAGTTCTGTTTTTGCTGATTGTGAAGGGTATTTGTATTGTATATTTGTTCAGTTCCGGCACTACACAGGGTAAGCCCAAGTTTGTGCCTTTCAATGATGATTTAGTGGAATCCACTATGCAGATATATAAGACATCTTTCTCTTTTAGAAACAGGTAATTCTGAAACTTCTATCGCTTTCTATAATTAGTAGATTTGTTTTTGAGCATTACCTTGACCCTGAGCAATTTTTTTGGAAGAAAAAAGGGGACCAGACAAATTTTTACTATGTTCTGCAATAGTTGTTTTAGACCGAAATTGTTAGTTTGTTCCCAGCTGACATAAAAAATATCCTTTTTGCAGAGAATACCCAATTCGAAGTGGAAAGGCGTTACAGTTTATCTATAGCAGCAAGCAGTTTATGACAAGTGGGGGACTGCCAGCTGGAACTGCTACAACAAATGTTTATCGTAGCTCACAATACAAGAAGACAATGAAGGCAATGCAGACACCATATTGTAGCCCTGATGAAGTGATATTTGGTCCAGACTTTCATCAATCTTTGTACTGTCATCTGTTATGTGGCCTTATTTCTCGTGATGACATTCAAGTTGTGTCCTCTACATTTGCCCACAGCATTGTTCATGCCTTCAGGACCTTTGAACAAGTTTGGGAAGAACTCTGTAATGACATCCGAGTCGGAGTCTTGTCCAGTCGAATTACTGTTCCATCTATTAGAACAGCTATGTCAAAACTACTTAAGCCAAATCCTGACCTGGCTGCAATAATTCATGAAAAGTGTTCCAGGTTAAGCAATTGGTATGGACTAATTCCGGCGCTATTTCCCAATGCTAAGTACATATATGGCATCATGACTGGATCAATGGAGCATTATTTGATTAAGTTGAGGCATTATGCAGAAGATCTACCATTGCTAAGTGCTGATTATGGGTCTTCAGAAGGATGGATTGGGGCAAATGTTACCCCAAATTTGCCACCAGAGTTGGCAACTTTTGCTGTGCTTCCAAATATTGGATATTTTGAATTCATACCTCTGAGTCAGAATCTCAATAATCTTTCTGATGAAGGATCTGATTCTACCTTCATCATGTTAGAGCCGAAGCCGGTGGGTTTGAGTGAAGTCAAAATTGGCGAAGAATATGAGATCCTTGTAACCAATTTTGCAGGTACCGAATATTTATAGTACTTGGATGCATTTTAAGTAATATTATTGACTTGTTACTGGTGTCTGAACAATCTCAAAAAGGTTCAACTAATCTTATGTACAGTACAACATATAAACAATATGTAGTACAATACAGGCTTGACTCATACTTTCATAATTAACATATTTGGAAACAGCTAAAGGCATTAGCTTCTGGTTAAGTGAACTTGGTCCAGTTTAAGTTCTAATATCTATGATAATACAGCTGTACCAATTCCTCTGTGTCACTGTGTCTGATGCTGCTTCTGGTGTGAGGTATAGGATGAAAATTGTTATATTGAGCATATTCGTAAACTTTCCAGTTGTCTTGTTTAATATAACTTGTTTATGCGGCACATTTACATCTTTACATGAATCATATTATAATTCACATATTAAAGGACATTTTATTGGGCGACGAATACGAGTCTTCCTTAAAAGTATCCAGTTGAGTAAATGTCATTTATAAGTTACCTAAGTGCAAAATAATTTATACTACTGTATAAGACATTTTCTTAAGCTGTGTAGTAATCCACAATCCAGTCAGCTGTGTGTTTGTGGATGCATTAATATAACACAAGGACACTTAACTATGGACTTCATGATTCCACCTGCACAAGAATATGAATATGACAATACAATAGCGCAAGATCCTTTTTCTTTTTGTTTGGGGGGGGGGGGGGTTGTCAGTGTTGAAGTCTTCACTCTGATATCAGTATCACTTCTTTTTTGCTAAAGTTATCTGTTGGCACTTCTTTCTTTATAGAGATATTTACCATTTTCTGTATTGAAGATGTTCTGAGCTTAAATTATCTCACTGATGTTATAATGAGGAGAGTGAGTATGTTTTGAGAAACTATGAGGCGATATTTTAGTGGCCTTGTATCCATTATTTAATGGAAAATGTGATATTTATCTTACAAATATCTATGTGGGTAAGTTTGTTCATTTTGGCATAGAATATGGCTGGTTTGGTAATATTCTAGTTAAAGAATTCCTAAGACACCAAGTGGATTATTGTTTAGGATCTTTTCTTCAATGCATGTTTATAAAATAGTCACCACCTCTTGTGCCACTAACTTTATGTGCTTCGTGTTATATTTGTTTGCATAATATGCACATGAGGCCATGTAGATTTACTCTAGCTAATTGTGTTTGGTTATTGACTTGCTTATATAATAACATCGATCCCATCTTCAGGTACTTGGGAAACAATAATATATTTGACATTAAAAGTTTAAAACAGGGCATTTATATCTAGTTTATTAACGGAGAGCTTTAAATAACTATAGAATCTAATATTTCTTCTCTATGGACTGCAGGGTTGTACAGGTATAGATTAGGAGATGTGGTCAAGGTGATGGGATTTCACAACTCAACCCCGAATCTCCAATTTGTTTGTAGGCGAAATCTTCTGCTCACAATCAATATCGACAAGAACACTGAAAGAGATTTACAGCTCTCTGTAGAATCAGCAGCCAAACTGCTAGCTGCAGAAAAAATAGAAGTTGTGGATTTCACAAGCCGGGTTGATTTAACGACAGATCCTGGTCATTATGTCATCTACTGGGAAATAAGTGGGGAAGCCAATGATGATATCTTAAGGGAGTGCTGCAACTGTTTGGATAAATCATTTGTTGATGCAGGTTATATGAGCGCACGCAAAGTCAATGCAATTGGAGCACTCGAGCTTCGAGTGTTGAGAAGGGGCACATTCCATGAGATTCTTGAAAATTCAGTGGGAATGGGATGTGCTGTTAACCAGTTCAAAACTCCAAGGTGCGTCGGTGCGGGTAATTGCAGGGTGTTACAGATATTGAGCAACAATGTAGTCAAGAACTATTTTAGCACTGCATATTGAATAAAGTCGTAAAAAAAGCAGGTTCAGTAATAATGTAGGCAGTACTTAGCCCAGGAAACAGAGAGGAAGTAAAGAATTTTTGTATAATTCTTGTTCTTCTATTTCCATTTAGTGAGTGTATAAAGAACTTGCACAAGTCTGTTGTAAATATTGAATGTTAGTTGCTGTGTTGGGATTGTACGCAAAGCCTTGATCTATCCATGCATGATTAATCATGTAGAGAAAGTAGATTTACAAATTTGATGTCATGGTAGAATGTGGGCCTTTAGGCCCAGATGAGCCTTCCACTAGTTATGGGATCATAAACTTAGTAGATCCCTGCTTCATCCTCGCCCAGTCCACCCAGTTCAACAGAGTCTGCCGGAAATAAATATCAAAGCCTAGTGATAAAACATGTAAAACACACAATAATTAAAATTCTATGTTTGATACTACATGTTTTTACACTTTGAAGATAACTATATATAAGAAAACATAACATCGCTAAAGTCAAATGGTGCGTGCCACTTAGAATTGAAAGTTTGTAATAAACTTAACAGCATTTGTATATAAAATTGTAACAATATGATGAGGTCCTAATCTACTGTCCAGTGACCAATGCCAAGATGCTGTATATAATAGGTGACCTGTTTGATTTTGCTAGCTCGTCCTTCCGGAATAAACTAAGCTAAAGATTTCGAAGTTGAATAATAATCAACCCGGGCGTATGGATTGAGAATTTTGAAGCAAACATGTTACATGGTTGTTCTCGGATTGGCGGTGATCTTATATACATGGCTCGCAATATTTATAGTCAAGTTCCACTAATAAAATCAATGATTAGTTGCTCAGATCTGTCAGTTTCTGCAACAAAGTTTGGACTTAAGTGTGGACTCATGTAATGATAGAGCACTACCCATGTAATGAATGTATAATGACATATTTACTCACTCTAATCACCTCTTAGCTCTCCAAATACAAGGGGTAGTGCAGTACTTTGGTTTACACTAAATGATTTTTATTGATTGAGGTTGCAACTGCAACTTTCATCTACATTAATATATTTGGTGAGACATATAAGAGAAACATGTTTTATTGTTTTGTCCAACAAACCAAATGGATGAGAAAGAAGAAAGTGAAGATATAACCAAATGGGATTGCCACTTGAACAGTTGTTTGTATGATACATATGATGTTGTTGCAATTGGTAACCAGCTTGACAGCTTTATTATGAAGTTTCCATTTTTCGGATCATCCAGAAGGCTTTCGTCCCTATCCACAACTAGTAATGCAGTATCAGCATCTGCATCAGCTGAGTTTCCTGCCATGATGATTTCGATGTCGGAAAAGAGTAAAATTTCGATAAAGGTTAGGTCTGTCGTCGTAAAAGTGTGGAGTAAAATTGTGAGCAAGTATGTGCGGAAGAAGACGTTGAAAGATGAGGTAAAAGATGGTCTAAAGATGAAGAAATGTAACAAGGCAAACGAAGAACTGAAGAAAAGTGGAACACAATAGTTTATTTGTATATTATATCGTCATTACACTATTCATCATGTACATGAGAATTGCTTGTTGGTACGTTGTTTACTTGTTTCTTTACCACGCAAATTACCAATGTGCTCTATTTCTCTGTTCAGTTTATAATTTTTAATATATTATTATTTTTTTTAATTTATACATATTTTGAAATATAATATATTAAAATAATATTTTTGAGATGTTTCGATGGTGAAATTTATAGCCACTTCCTGAAAAAGCTGAAAACAGTTTTTTTTTAAAAACGTGACGTGGGGACACGTTTTTGCTAATAACGGCTTTTAGAAATTTACCTAACACCAGTCTAATATTTTTTCAAAAAAAAAGTGTTGTAACTGTCTGCAACAACAATACGAAACGGAGCCTATAAGGCCATCTTCAAAAACGGCCTATTGGCCTAAATTTGGACTAATTTCGGTCAAAATTTACCCGACAGTGGTCTATTACCATGTTCCAATTTAGACCGGTGAATAATGTCGGCCTAAATCTTTTAATGATAAAATATTAACTTTTTATGATTTATATATTCATTAGTTTGTTGATGGAATGTTATTATATATATTAAGTAGTTTTTAGTTATATTTTTTAATTTTCACTTGTATATATAATAGTTATTTAACAAAAATATATTAAACACCATGAATTGTTTTAATTTAACAATGCTCGATTTCAACAATTTCTTAGACGATATCGAAAAAATAAAATATAAAGAAGTTCATATTACTCTTCGAGATGTATTAATCGAGCACTTGTGGGAGTAATATACTAATCCAGAGTAGTTTAATATTTGTTATTTTTCTCTTAGTTAATTAAATATAATATTAATATTTCTTTATTTTTCTTGTTTAAGTGTAATATTTTTTTAATTAAATAAATTTATTAAGTTTGAAATTAATATGATCTTATTCGTTCCGGATCCAATTGAATTAATAAGTATGTGAATTAATATCAACACATTAAAATAACAATATATTAATAGTTGAAAAAATAAAATATTAATATATAAATTTCACCAAAATTTAAAACGAACCGTTTAAATGAAAAGTTATTTTGGTCCAAATTTAGGCCAAAATTTATGCTCTCGGAATTGGTGGGCTACCGGCAAAAAATAAAAACAGTTGCCTGTCTGACGTAGGCTTGCTATTTGGGCACCATCTTATTCTCAACACACCACTGGCCTTTGCATGTTTTTCAGTTTATATTTTAGCTAATGGGTCGGCCCAAAAAGGAGGGGATGATCAACTAAGCACTCAGCCCAATAGGCTCTATCATCTATATTCTATATTCTATACATCTCATTGGTGCGTTCAAAATGTTCCCAGTTTTTTTAAAAAAGAATCCATTAATTGAAGAAATATTTCATTAATTTAATGTTTAAAATTAGATTAAGTACAGTAATTATAATTTGAGGATATTTTTTTAATTATAAACAGGGTTAATGTATTAAATATTATTAAAAAAATTAATAAAATTAATTCGTGATTCATCTGGATCCATTAATTTCCGAATTTTACAAAAGGATGATTATAAGGAAGTGGTTATGGAAAGTGAATAAATAAGAAAAGACAAAGGTAAAAGGGTAAAATAGATATCGGAAACTGTGCGGAGGAAAATAACAATGACAAGACTCCACTTTAGTGTTGGCAGTGCTCTGCTCTGATAAAGTTAACTTGGATTACAGCAGTTGCATGTAGTGCTCACTGCACTGCATTGTGTGACAATGACACAATCACTTGCCTAATGCATGTAGTATCTGTTTATATACACCTCTTTTTTAATAAAATTAAATAATTCGAGTTCAATTAAAAATTCAGATATAACTAAGTTAAAAAATGACCTTTTTTTGGTAAGAAAAATAATTTAATAAATATAAGTCATATCACATCTACAAAAATAATCGCGTCAAAAAAATATAAAATAGAAACGATAGTTATTCAATCCATCTATTTTGGAAATACAATCACACTATTTATTCAAAATGATACATTTACATGTACCCGTTTCACCACATCCGGTTGAAACTAATCATGTTTGAGTTATCAACCATAATTGTAATTCAATATAAATTTTTATCATTAAATCAAAAATTATACTCTCACAAACAAATGAGAGAAATACCAAAATTCTCATTAAGGAAGGATTACAACCAAATTGAAATTATGAAATAAAAGCAAGCCTCGTATCCACAAAACAAACCACAAAAATAAGATAACCCGAACCCCTTAAAAATGAAGAACCACACGCAATTGGAGAAGATAAAAAATCCGGATTATCAAATGGTTTTTTATCATAGAATTAATTTTGAAAAAAAAATGATAGAAATCAAGATATAATAACAAAGGTAAAAAATAATGAAAGAAAATAAATATAATGGGAATTTTCACCAGAGAAAACCGGAAAAACCTCGGTGACGATTATACTTACAGAGAGGAGGAGGTTAGAGAGAAAGAAAAGTAGGGTTTTTCCGACTTTAAAAAATGACTTACAAATTTATTAATCGCTTCAATTTAGTTTACGTATTTAGTTACATTGGATGATCCCTATCATTAATTTTTTTACTAATTAGGCTCATTTTAGTTTACATATTTAATTACGTTATGGGTCTTTATCATTAATTTCTTGACTAATTAAAGTTATATGTCATCTAAATAGATACATATTCTAATAATTATTAGAGATAAATGACGATAATCTTATCACAAATTCGTTACAGTTCTTAACATTTAAAATTATTTAATCGTGTTCAGAGGCGAATGCTTTAGTAAGTGGGCTCAGCTTTAGTTGAGTGAATTTTTTTAAGTATCGCTGGGTAAAAAGTAAAATAAAAATAAAATAAAAATTTCAGTTTTATTGGTTTAGTTTGTGAGTTATAGATGAGAGACAGACAGAGCGAGCAAACAACAAAGTTTAACAGATACAAACCTACTAGTACTGGCATTGGACAATCTGGACATCAGGACATCTGGTCTAGCATTCGAATTCACATTCATTCTCTTATTCATCATTGGAATTTGGAAGGTAAATTCTCTAATCATTTTAACTTATTATTTGTTGAAACAATATATGTATTCTGAGTGTTTTGATAAAATACCCAAAAGAAATTTTTTTGATTTCAGTTCAAATTATGTGCTAAACATTTGACAATTGAATAGATTTTAAGGATGTGTAATCAACAACCCAAGAAACGTATGAAGTCGCTCTTTTCTTTTTACAAGAAAGAGAGCGATGTACAAGCACCTACATCAAATATTCACATGACTGATGAGCCTGATTCAACCCCTAATTCTTTGCCTACAAGTGAAGTGGAAATTCCTGTTGATATTTCAAAAAAGTCGTGGGTTGAAACTGATCCTGGTTTATGCAAGGCAGTTTGTAAATTTTCGGTGAATCAACAAGACCGTATTCGGAAGGAGTATATACAATTAGGCCCTTATCAGCCTAAGTTGGAAAATTATCCACCAATATTTGATGGACGTGATAATCGTCGTTTTCAACATAGGTGTTTTTCATTATTTTCATGGTTGGAGCATTTGGTAGCTATTGATAAGGTGTTATGTTTTCCTTACTTTGTGTTAGATATATTTGATAATGTCATGGCTAATATGATTTATGTTTAGTTTTCAGATCTTACTTAAACAGGATAAATCAGTACTTACTGGAAGTCAGGACTAAAGAATATCAATACTTATATTATCAGGAGATAATCATCAGAAGATGGATATCAGAACTTAAGTGCTGAAGTATGTTCAGATAAGGATAGTAGCTGATTAAAGGAAAGAAGATCGAGATAAACATAAGAAGAGATATGCATGAAGAAGGAGTTCCGTGAAGAATGGAATACTTGGAAGAAAAGATATCTGATTGATATATTTTAGGAAGCAGAATTATATTCCATATCAATTAGCGATTATCTTGTAACTGTGTAGTATATAAACACAGACATAGGGTTTACACTATAAGTGTTATCATATTCGAGAAGATTATTCGTAGTAACCCTAGCAGCTCTCGTGATATTTGTTCATCACTGAGAGGTAACAGTTCCATACTGTAACAGAGTTTATTGTTTCAATAAAGTTTGTTTTTTGTTACTTGAAATATTAAAAGTTCGATTTGATTGTATTTTACACTGTATTCACCCCCTCTATAGTGTGTGTGACCTAACAAGTGGTATCAGAGCCTATCTGTTAACGCACATACAGTTAAAGATCCAAACGCAATCATGTCTGACACAGAAACTCCAACTAAGCTTATCAAAACTGAAGAACCTCCAAAGACACAAATTCAAAGTCGGTATGAAACCATCAGAGTTCCCATACTGAGACCATCTGAATATGCCATATGGAAGGTGAGGATGACCATGTTTCTGGAAGCTATAGATCCAGAATATCTTGATAGAATCAAGGAAGGACCTCACAAACCAACCAAGCTCGTTGTTGCAGTTGCAGGTGAAGCAACAAAGACCGTACCAAAGGAGAAGAGTGATTATACTGCTGAAGATATCGCATCAATTGCTAAGGATGCTAAGGTACGACATTTATTGCATAGTGTCATTGATAATGTAATGTCAAATAGGGTAATTAACTGCAAGACTGCTAAGGAGATATGGGATGCTCTGGAAACAAGGTGTCAGGGAACTAATACAATTAAGAAGAACAGGAAGACAATACTCACTCAAGAGTATGAACACTTTGACTCAAAGGCTAATGAATCATTGACTGATTTATATGATAGATTTGTCAAACTCTTGAATGATCTGTCACTGGTTAATAAGGAGTATGATCTTGAAGATTCAAACCTTAAATTCCTGTTAGCTCTTCCTGAATGTTGGGATTTGAAGGCAACAACAATAGGATACAACTACAGTTTTGATGAAATAACTCTTGATGAAATTTATGCAATGCTCAAGACTCATGAACTTGAGATGGAACAAAGAAGCAAGAGGAAAGGAGGAAAGTCAAGGAAAGTTGCTCTTAAGGCTGAAGAAGAATACCTCAAGGAAGCTACCTCAAGAAAAGACAAGGATAAAGCTCTTTTCACAAAGTCTGATACTGAGTCATCAAGTTCTGAAAGTGATGATGACTCAGATTCTGAAAGCTTGCCTGAGACTGATGCTGATGAGGAGATGATGAAGCTGTGTGCTCTTATGGTGAAAGGGATCACAAAGATTGCATACAGGAAGTTCAGGAAGGGAAAGAAGTTTTCCAGGAAAGGCACAAGTTCTGATAAAAAGAATTTCAGAAGATCTGAGGGCAGAGGAGGAAATTCTGATAGAGGAGATTATACCAATGTCAAATGCTATAACTGTGGTGAGAAAGGCCACATATTTCCTGATTGCAAGAAAGTGAAGGGTGACAAATGCAAGGCTCTGGTCATAAAGAAGAAAAGCTGGACAGACACCTCAGACTCTGAAAGTGAGGAGAACTATGCTTTGATGGCAAATGTTGATAAAGAAAGTGCTGAGAGCAGTTCTGAAGCTGCTGAAACAAAGGTACCTCAGACTACTTATGCTTTTCATACTGATGATATTGATGAGTTGAGCAGATATCTTAAAACTATGTTTGTTAGTTATAGAGATCAAACTTTAACATGTGAAAGATTAACTTCTGAAAATCTTGCTTTTAAGAAAAGAAATGATTTCTTAGAAAAAGAGTTAGTTATGTTCCATCAAACTCAGAAGGATAGAGATGATGCTTTTTATGTTAGGGATGAAGTGCTAAAAATGAATGAATCTCTAAAAACTGAGTTAGAAAAGGAAAGAGAGATAATCAGGACTTGGACTAACTCTGACAGAACAACTCAAAATTTGCTAAGTAGTGAAAATTGGAAAGAGGGCTTAGGTTATGGAGAGGATAAAAATGATAAAGGAACTGTAGAAATTAAGCCTGTTGTTAAGCAAAAGCCAAAGTTAAAACCTGTTAAGTTTGTAACTGTAAAGCCTGATAATGATAAATTAGAAGTTAAAGAGGGATTAACTTCTGACAAACTAAAACAGGAAAAGACAGCTGAAGTAAACATAGGCTTAATGACTAAGAAGCAGCTTAAGCATAAGCTGAAAGATGTTAAGAATGCAAACAAGGTAAAATCACCTAGGAAAAATAGGAATGGAAAGGAAGGTGTGAATAAAAGCAATGATTATAAACCTGTTCCTGATGCTCCTAGGAAAACATGTCATAACTGTGGAAGTTCTAACCAACTGGCTTCTTTTTGCAGGAAGAATAAGAAGATAAACTCCTTACCTTCAAAATCAGGAGTTAAGAGTCAGTCTGTTAGATATAAACCACAAAATCCTTGTTTTCATTATGGTAGTTTATGGCATTCCATTTATACTTGTAAGGAATATCATAGTTTGTACTATGATTATTATCAATTAAAACCTTCTTTGAAGAAAGTTTCCATTGTTCCTTCTAGTGTAAATTCTGATTCAAAGTCTGATAGTGTAAGTTCTGATAAGAAAAATGTTAACATAAACTCTGATGCTAAATCCGCTGCAAATGTTAACAAAATTGATAAGGCCAAAGGATCCAAGCAAGTCTGGGTCCTTAAAACTAATCATTAGTGGTCTTTGTGATTGCAGGGCAACAGGAAAAATAGTCTAGTTCTGGACAGTGGATGTTCAGGACATATGACTGGAAATAAAGCCCTGCTATCAGACTTTGTGGAGAAAGCTGGCCCAAGTGTTTCTTATGGAGATGGCAACATTGGAAAAATATTGGGATATGGCAATATCAATCTTGGGAATGTCATCATTAAAGAAGTAGCTCTGGTCTCAGGACTTAAACACAATATGCTGAGTATAAGTCAAATCTGTGACAGAGGTTATCATGTTGATTTCTTTGAAGAATACTGTGAAGTTGTAAGTAAATCCAAATGCAAAGTTGTTCTAAAAGGATACAGGCGTGGTAACATTTATGAAGCTAAGCTTTCAACAAGTACTGATGGTTCTGCAATCTGTCTGATGAGTAGAACATCAATTGAAGAAAGTTGGAATTGGCACAAGAAACTCTCTCATTTAAATTTCAACAATATAAATGAACTAGTCAAGAAAGATCTTGTGAGAGGACTGCCAAAGTCAGTATTTGCTCCTGATGGCCTTTGTGATTCTTGTCAGAAGGCCAAACAAAGAAAATCTTCATTCAAGAGCAAGACTGAATCATCAATTCTTGAGCCTTATCATCTACTACATGTTGATCTATTTGGTCCAGTGAATGTCATGTCTATTGCAAAGAAGAAATATACGTTGGTCATAGTGGATGAGTTCACCGGATACACATGGTTGTATTTCTTGCACACAAAAAGTGAAACTGTATCTATCTTGATTGATCATGTCAAACATCTGGAAAAATTGGTCAAAGATTCTGTGAAAACCATAAGGAGTGATAATGGCACTGAGTTCAGGAATTTGGTAATGGAAGAGTTCTGCAAAAACCATGGAATTAAGCAGGAATTTTCTGCTCCTGGAACTCCACAGCAAAATGGAGTTGTTGAAAGGAAGAATAGAACTCTCATTGAAGCTGCACGTACAATGCTTGAAGAAGCAAAGCTTTCAACCTATTTCTGGGTTGAAGCTGTGCAGACTGCTTGTTTTACTTAAAATGCAACACTCATTAACAAGCAAGGAAAAACACCATATGAGATGGTGAAGAAAAAGAAGCCAAATCTGAAGTACTTTCATATATTTGGATGCAAGTGTTTTGTTCTCAAGACTCATCCTGAACAACTATCTAAATTTGATCTAAAAGCTGATGAAGGAATCTTTGTTGGATATCCACTTTCCACAAAAGCCTTCAGAGTCTATAATTTGAGAACAAGAGTGGTCATGGAATCTATCAATGTCTCTTTTGATGACAAGAATATTATTGGTCTTGAAGATTTTATTGATCATGATCAGCTGAGATTTGAAAATGAAGACTCAAGTTCTGATACTGAAAATCCTGACAGTCTAAGTCCTGATACTGTAAACTCTGATGGATTAAACTCTGATGTTATTGAAACTGTGGTGACTACGCCAAAGGAAGATGCACATATGCAGGGGGAGCATACTCAAGAACATACCACATCTCAAGAAGCATCAGAACATACATCTGGCTCTTCAAGTTCTGATTCGTCAAGTTCTGACAAGCCAAGTTCTGATAGTTCTAAAAATCTGAATTCTGAAAAATCCAACTCAGAGAGCATAGTTTCAGGGGGAGCATCGGAAAATGAAAATGAAGACAGCATGGATCATGGGGGAGCATCCAGTTCTAGAGAAAACCTTCCATCTGCAAGGAAGTGGACTAAATCACATACACCTGATTTGATAATTGGAAATCTTGATGCAGGTGTCAGAACTAGAACAGGTACTTCAAACGAATGTCTTTACAATTCTTTTCTCTCTCAGACTGAGCCAAAGAAAGTGGAAGAAGCTCTTCAAGATGCTGATTGGGTACAAGCAATGCATGAAGAGTTAAATGAATTTGAAAGAAACAAAGTCTGGACCCTAGTGCCAAGACCAAAGAATAGATCTGTTGTTGGTACAAAGTGGGTGTTCAGAAACAAAACTGACAGTGATGGCATAATTACAAGGAATAAGGCAAGGCTGGTTACAAAAGGATATTCTCAACAAGAGGGAATTGATTATGATGAAACATTTGCACCAGTTGCCAGGTTAGAAGCCATAAGGATATTTTTGGCTTATGCTGCTCACAAAAAATTTACTGTCTTTCAAATGGATGTGAAAAGTGCTTTTCTCAATGGAGAATTGGAGGAGGAAGTATATGTTGAACAACCTCCAAGCTTTGTAGATTCAAAACATCCAGATTATATCTACAGGCTTGATAAAGCACTTTATGGACTTAAGCAAGCTCCTAGAGCATGGTATGAGACTTTAGCTCAGTTTCTTCTGGAAAGTGGATTCAACAGAGGAACAATAGACAAAACATTGTTCTACCTCAACCATGGAAATGACTTACTTTTGGTCCAGATTTATGTTGATGATATCATTTTTGGGTCTACAAATGACAGACTTTGCAAGAAGTTTGCCAAACTGATGCAGTCAAGGTATTAGATGAGTATGATGGGGGAACTTAGCTATTTTCTGGGCCTTCAAGTCAAGCAAAATGAAGAAGGCACTTTTATTTGTCAAACTAAGTACACCAGAAACTTGCTGAAGAAATTTGGAATGCAAGATTGTTCAAGTTGATCCACTCCCATGGCCACTGCAACAAAACTGGATAAGGATACTGGTAAATCAGTAGATATTACTGATTACAGAGGTATGATTGGCTCTCTACTCTATCTAACTGCTAGTAGACCTGATATCATGTATGCTACCTGTCTTTGTGCAAGATTTCAAGCAGATCCAAGAGAACCTCACTTAACAGCTGTGAAAAGAATTTTTAAATATCTTAAGGGAACAGCTGATCTGGGATTATGGTATCCCAGAGAATCAGATTTTAAACTAATAGGTTACTCAGATGCAGATTTTGCAGATTGCAAAATTGACAGGAAAAGCACAAGTTGAAACTGCCAATTTCTTGGAGGCAGATAGGTTTCTTGGTTTAGCAAGAAACAAAAGTCAATTTCCACATCAACTGCAGAAGCAGAATATATTGCTGCAGGAAGTTGTTGTGCACAGATTCTTTGGATGAAGAATCAGTTACTGGATTATGGGTTAACATATTTCAAAATCCCTATTTACTGTGATAATCAAAGTGCTATTGCTATGACAGGTAATCCAGTTCAACACTCTATGACAAAGCACATCAGCATCAGGTACCACTTCATCAGGGAACAAGTAGATGAAGGTACAGTGGAATTGCACTTTGTTCCAACAGATCAACAACTAGCAGATATCTTCACAAAACCATTGTGTGAAACTACTTTTACAAGATTGGTAAATGAACTTGTAATGGTTTCAGGTTCTTTCTCTAAACCTGCTTAGTTTTGTTCTGCTGCATCAGACTTTATAATCAGTATTTACAGAATTCAATCTCTTTGTGTATTCCGAGCATAAATGAAAATATGTTTAAGTACTGACTGTTGTCTGATCAATGTTTCTAAACTCTGATAGTGATATGTCTGTTTAGGTAACTATTCAATCCTATGAGGATAACTGTGCTAGATGCTGACCTAGTAGTCTTCAATAAACAAGGGATCCCATGTAAGAAGTAATTATTTCTATGGAAATCTATTGACACAAGCAAATTCTGATAATTGAGCTTAGTTGAGTTTACTTTGTCTATCTTATTACTAAGTCACAAACTAGAATAATGCTGCTCATCTGTTAAGTTCTGATGCTAGTAAACCTGTTGAATGAACTAAGTGCTGATAAACTTCACATCAGCCTTCCCATCAAATCTCTTCTCACAAACTCACCTTCATACTTTTTATATCAAAAACACCATGGTCAGATACAATATGTTTTTGAACTACGAAACTTTCAACATGGAGCTGAGCTGTGCTGATTGGCAGCAGGAATGACACGTCACTGCCATTCCTGATGAGATATGGGACTCTGTTCCTTAGGAGGTACTCACCCACCTCCTGTTCTTCTATATGGATTACCATCTCCATCTGGAGCGATTGGAGGAGGAAAGGCTGGAAGCTCTCCGCCAGCAAGAGCGAATCATTCGACTCGCTATTCTGTTTGTCGAGAGTAGGAAGAAGAAATGATTTATTTTCTTCTTCCTAGTTTTCTTCATCATCAGCCTTGCCCTGCTTCTTGAGCTAGGACAAAGGCTGTTGACGTTAGGTTTAGCAGCTTAGGGAAATCTTGTACAAGTTCTGATGTAATTTAAATTTAATGAATGTATTCTCTTGATATATTAATGAAATTTGTTTTTATTTCAAGATCTTGTCTCTGAGATATTTTGTAATGCATTGATAAATCCTGATATATATTCATATTCTGATGACCATATAAATTCTGTTTTAACTTAAGTTCTGATTTTATTTTATCAGTACTTGCTCATCTGATTTATTATGGTCATTTTCACTTGAATTTTTTTTTAGAATATTGATGTTGCAGTGATAAATAATTAAATAAGTGGGAACGGTTTCAATTTTGAATGAAAACTGTTTCACCTTGATTAATGGAATAGCTGGGTAAGTGGAACGGTTTTTCCTTGAAAAACTGCAAGTGGGTAAGTAATGATTACTGTTTTCTCGAGCCCAGTAACTATCCGTTATTACTGCATGTCTGACAGGTGTCCAACGGTTACATTTTTTTTAAAGGTATAAGTAAAACAGAGAGAGGTTTTTTTAATCTTTTATTTCCTTTCACACTTTTTCTCTCTATTTGCTTTTGCTCTCTTACTTCTTCATATAGACATTCTATCAAACACCTAACAGGCACTTACACATCTCGATTAATTTTATGGCACCAAAGGATTTAATCATTGATGGAGCTAAATTTGTTCCAAACAATTATGTTGTTATTCTTGATAATGCTGAAGCTCCATCTGAATTGCATTTTGTGCAAGATCTTCGTGCACATAGTGAAATCGGGTATGCGTTGACCCAACCTTCCGTCTTCTCAAGTCAACAAGTTCTGACACTTTGGAGGACTGGAAACTTTGATAATGGTGGTCCAAATGGTACTCCTAGTATTGTTTTCGAAGTGGGTGATTCTTCATATGCAGTCACTCCTGGTACAATACGTAAGGCTCTACATCTCCCAGAAGGATGTACTTTTTCAACTCCAGAGGAATCAGCTCTTCAGGAGTTAATGGCCAGTTTGGGATATGAACAGAGTTTGGCAAAGCTTGGGCAGTTGAAACGGGCTCATATCAGGAGGGAATGGAGCTTCTTCTTCGACTGCATCACTAAAGCTTTTGGGAACAAGTGTTCGAATTTTGATGCCATCCCCATAATGAGTCAGCACATCGGGTATGCCATTATAAACCAAACCCATTTTGATTTTGCAACGGCTATAATTGATTTTATTGGGGATAGGATGACAGAGGATAGGAATGTTATCTACTTTGATAGATTCTGTCAACTTATATATACTTTTTGTACTGATGAACCTCAACTAATTAGTACCTCAACTCCACCTTTTAAAGTTGCAAAATGATACTTTAATGACCTGATAAATGTTGACACTAAGAAACCAGTGGTTAGACCTTTACAGATTCCTCAGTCTGTAAAACAGATCTTAGTAAATGCTGATCCTGATACTTATAAATCTGTTTATCCCGATGTCCAATCAACAACAACCTCCCAAACACCACAACAACCATCAGCACCTACCACCCATACTACTCAACCTACACTAAGGCAATATCTTAGATCATATCTCTCAACTTCACAGACAGTTCAACCCTCATCCTCAGAACCTCCTGTGAACCCTTCATCTTCTAAGCCTAAGAGGACAAAGACTGTTCCTCAAACACCTCAAAAGAGAAGGAGGATTGCTTTGAGAGATGAATCTGATACTGAGGAACAGGTTCCTTCTTCAGAACCTGTTGTTAAAGAAGCTGAGAAAGTGACTTCTCAGAAGGATTCTGGAATTGGGGGATCTAGGCTTCTCAAGAGGCTTAGAAGAATGACTGTTCCTGAAACTCCCAAGGAATCCATATCTACAAAGAGATACAAGAAACAGAGGGCAAAAAGACCAGTTTCAGATGATGAAGAAGCAACAGCTAAGGAAGGGGATCAGGAATCTCTGTTCTCACAAGAAAAGGAATCTGCTCCAGTCTCTACTTCTCCATCAACTCCAACTCAGGAAGCTGTTACTGAAAAGGCCACCACACCATCTATATCTCCTGTTCAAAAATCTGTATCTCCTGTTGATCCAGGCACAAGTGTTGATATTGATATTCAGACCTTGGTTGTGCCTAAAGTAATTCTCTTAGAAGCTCCAACTACAACTAATCCTTCAACAACACCTGTTATTGATGCTGTTCAAACTATAAAGTTATCTACTACACCTTCTCTGCATCTAGATGCTGATGATCAGAATTTCGGTGAGCATCAGGATATGGTTGTTGATCAGAACTTAGAACCAGATCAGCAGTTAGAGGATGCTGAAGCCTCCATTGCTACTCACACTGTTATTTTATTAGAAGATACTGATTCTGTAAGTTCTGATGCTACAAATGCTGGAGATACTGGTGATGCTGCTCTACAAGCAGATGCTGATGAAGCAGGTCCTTCAGAACATGCTCCTCAACAAACAGTTCTTAAATCTGAACTTGTTAAGAAGTTTGTTACAAGAGAAGCACCAGTACCTTGGAGTGAAACTCCTGCAGGACAGGAGTGGACTAAGGAATGGAACTCAGTCACCTGTGCTCCTTCTGCACAGAATCTGGCTGAGCAATTGATAAAAGCTGATGAGATGTTAAATACTGATGATTTCAAAACACAGCTTAGAGTCACTGCATTGAGTACTAAACATTTACAAGGTCTTCATTCAAATACTAATGCAGAGTTACATCTCTTAAGGGAAGAACTAATGAAGCAAGAACAAGTTCACAAGATTGATAAGAAAAAGTTCTTCCAACCTACCTTTGACAGGATTGCTTATATTGAGAAGACTCAAGAAACACAACAAGCTCAGATTGATGATATTCTGAAAAATCAAGCTGCTCAGCAATCTCAACTTACTGAAATCCAAGCCTCAGTGGAATTGCTTGCTCTCTTCTACTACCTGTTGATGCCAAAAAGGGGGAGAAAGTAATTAAGTCCAAATGCAAGACTGACAAGACACTGAAAGGGAAGGATGATGAAAAGGATGATCAAGGAAACCCTGGAATGGGTAGAGGTCATAGTCAAGGTAGAGGTTTCTCATCAAGAAAAGCTGAAATCACAAGTCACAGGATAAGTTCTGATGCTGGTAAAAGGATAAGTTCTGATGAACTTTTAGATCTTGATGAAGAAATGTCAAGACAGTTATTTCTTCAGAAAAATCCAGGAATGGACTTGGAGAGTTTAATGGAAGAAGAAGCCAGACTTAAATAAGAAAAAGTCACATCTAAATCTGAAGCTTCTGGTAAAAAGACACTTCCAAAACTCAAAGGCATTGTGATAAAAGAAAGGACATATACTGAAGCAACATTGGCTAAATCACAACCGCGGATAGATCCAAGATCCAAGGGTAAGGAAAAGGTTGGTGAACCTATCAAGGTTTATGTACCTCCTGAGAATGAAGAAATCACTGATGACAAGGATGATCTTGCTCTGACTTCAAGAAAAGTTCTTAAAACAACCTCTGACATGGCTCAAGTTGTTCAGAGTCAAGAGACAGTAAGTTCTGATATTCCAAAAAAGCAAGTAACCTCTGACACAGCTCAAGTTAACTTGATATCAGAAGATAGACCAAAGAAACTCCTACCAGGATTCACTGAAGCAAAACAGACTCAACCTCTGAAGACTGCTGCAAGTGGTTTTGAAGCAAGAGTAGTTACTGGAAAGGAAGCAAGAGATAAAACTGGATTGGGAAGTGCTGATGAAAGAAGAATACAGAACACTACCAATGATCCAACTTCCTTGAGTGAACCAGGTATTGGAGCAACCCCTGAGAGATTGAATAAACAAGAATCTGTACAAATGGTTTACCATACCTACTTGAAAGAACACATCTTGTTGTACTTTATGACAGATGGTAGGGTTTATCATATAAGGCAAAATGACATTCCATTGAAGTATTTTGAAGAACTGGAGCATGTACTATTTTTACTTCAAGTGGATGACAGATTGACAGGAAGTGCTGCAAACTATTTGAAGGATCAGATTCAGAGACAGAAAAGACTTTATTATGTTAAGTCTGACAGCACATATGTTCCAAAGTACAGAGATCACAAGGGTGATATAGTTGAAATGAAGCCCAACACTGCTAAAATTATAACTACCTTTCTGGGTTACAAGGCTGTGGAATTCAATCTTGAGTCTGATAAAGCTTATTTGATCAGACTGGATCAAGATATAAGAAAAGCAAAGATTAATGATCTCAGGGCTGCAAACTTTCAAATTGGTGAAGATAATGCAGAGCTTAAAGATGCTAAAAGGAGAATGATTGATGAACTTAGATATGCTGAGAGATTTTTGTTGAAGAACTATCTCAGAACAACTCCTGACATCAGAGAGATCAGAAAGTGAAGCCAAGTCAAGATCTACAACTGCTTAAATTCTGATATTTGTACAGACTGAAGTTTTTATTAGAAGTTAAAAATTGGTAAAGTTTTAAGGATTGTAAGTTGTAGTTATCTAGTCTAATTCTCATGCATTTGTACTTAATTTTTTTGACATCATCAAATATCTGTTAAACTTGTATATTATGCTAATTTACAAGTTGGGGGAGATTGTTAGATATATTTGATAATGTCATGGCTAATATGATTTATGTTTAGTTTTCAGATCTTACTTAAACAGGATAAATCAGTACTTACTGGAAGTCAGGACTTAAGGATATCAGTACTTATATTATCAGGAGATAATCATCAGAAGATGGATATCAGAACTTAAGTGCTGAAGTATGTTCAGATAAAGATAGTAGCTGATCAAAGGAAAGAAGATCGAGATAAACATAAGAAGAGATATGCATGAAGAAGGAGTTCCGTGAAGAATGGAATACTTGGAAGAAAAGATATCTGATTGATATATTTTAGGAAGCAGAATTATATTCCATATCAATTAGTGATTATCTTGTAACTGTGTAGTATATAAACACAGACATAGGGTTTACACTAGAAGTGTTATCATATTCGAAGAGATTATTCATTGTAACCCTAGCAGCTCTCGTGATATTTGTTCATCACTGAGAGGTAACAGTTCCATACTGCAACAGAGTTTATTATTTCAATAAAGTTTGTTTTCTGTTACTTAAAATATTAAAAGTTCGATTTGATTGTATTTTACACTGTATTCACCCCCTCTACAATGTGTGTGACCTAACACCTTGTTTTAAAAAAAATCCGCCAAATTCGCATGTGTTCACTACTAAAGGATGTAATAATTGGAGCAGAATGTTAGCCGGAAAGAAAGGAATCTGTGAACAACATGTTGGACAATTAAATTATTTTCATCAGAAGAATGTTCAAAATTGGGCTGATTTGTCAAGAACTTCGAAGCACATTGATAGAGTGATTGATAAGTTTCCGCCATAAATTGTAAAGCAATATAGGTTGCGTTTAAAGACGACAATAGCAGCTGTAAAGTATATTGGCAAAGAAGGGCTACCATTTAATGGTCATGACGAATCTCTAAACTCAAGTAGTAGAGGACATTTCATTGCTACTAAAATTCGAAACAAAATTTTCTGGAGAAATCGGAGATGCCAAATTCTGTATTCCAGTTGATTAGTCGCTTGATGTATCCCATAAGGAGCAAATGGCAATTATTATCAGATTTGTTGATGAAGGAGGAGTTGTCAGAGAAAGGTACTTTGAAATTGTTAGTGTTAAAGACACTACATCAAGAATCATATATGCCTTGTTCTTTCCGCAAACAAACTTGAAGTGCAGAATATCTGTGGTCAGGGGTACGACGGGGCTAGCAATATGCGAGGTCAGTTTCATGGATTAAAGATATTATTTCTCCAAGATTGTCCAAGTGCATATTACGTTCACTGTTTTGCTCACCGACTACAATTAGTTTTGAATGCTCGTGCTAGAGAAGTCCCTGATATACATATATTTTTTCAAATGCTAAGCTCAATTGTCAATTTTGTCGAGTCTTCATCAAAACGTACCAATATGTTAAAAGATATTCAAGAAGCAAAATACTCAGAAAGCTTGGCTGATGGAGTTCTTGAAACATGAACGGGTCTTAATCAAACTTGTAGTTTGAAATGAGCAGGTATGACTCGGTGGGGCTCTCATTTTGCTTATGTGAATACTCTAGTTCATTTGTTTAAAGAAGTTACCGAGCTTCTTCAAAGTATGATGGTCGACAAAGAACTTACATGAAGTATAAGAGGTGATGTAAAAAGGTTTTCTTAAGGCATTAAGGGCATTTGATTTTGTTTTTTGTTTGCTACTCACAAACAAAATCATGGGTATAACCGACTTACTTTCTCAAGATTTGCAAAGACAATCACAAGACATTATTAATGCTATGAATTTAGATTCAAGTACCCCATTTATCGGTTATCAATTTATAAGCTAACTACCCCATGTAATATATTTTTTCTCTCCATGTATTTGTGAGAGTCTGGTTTTTCTCTCCATATTCTTAATCTTTAAGGATAGTTGTGAGAGTCTTTTTAGTCTGTATTTATGGAGGACAACATTGATCAACGTATAACAGGGCTACGGATTGAAGATGAAGAGAATGAGAGTTTCATGCTGGAGGGGGATATCGAGGAGGATGTGAACAGATTTGAGTTATTTCTTGTTGGAAGATTGTTAACGGAGAAGACCATAAACATCAGAGCAATGAAATCAAAGTTTGCGGACGTTTGGAAGCCAGCCATGGGAATTAGTATTAAAGATCTGGAGCAGAATGTGTATCTGTTTCAATTTTACAGGAGAGAGGATATGCACTGGGTGTTGAATGGGGGCCCTTGGTCATTTGACAATGTGATGTTGGCTCTAGAAACGGTGGCGGCAGGTGAAAACCCAACGGAAGTAAGAACTTGGTACGTAAACATATGGATTCAGTTACATAATCTACCTATGGGCTATATGATGGAGACAGTTGGTAAGCAGCTTGGGAATTTTTTTGGCGAGTTCTTAGAGTATGATGCAAAGAATAATACTTCTATATGGAGGGAGTGCATGAGGGTGAGAATCAGATTGGATACCAGGAAACCTCTCAAGCGTAAAAATAAAATCCTAAAGAAAGATGGCAAGGAGTTTACTGTAGCATGCAAATATGAACGTCTTGGGGAATTCTGCTTTTCTTGTGGAATGATCACGCATACTGACAGGTTCTGTAGGAATGCTATTGCTAAGGGTGGAGATGAAGGAGTTAAGGAATGGGGAAGCTGGTTAAGAGCGCCTCCGCGCAGGGTGGTAAGTCAGAACCAAAACAGGTGGCTCAGGGATGAAAATGATGACACGTGGGAAGCCATGATTGGTGGAAGCAGTAACAACCAGCAGTATTCGGGGGGGAATTTTCGAAAAAAGGGAAAGAGATAAATGAGGGGAGCAATCTTAGGGATTTAGTTAGCCGTGACACAAGGCCGGACGTTATCAAAACAAGTCCGTTATTTTCAGCTAAAGTTCATGAGTTTACCACTATTCAAAATGTCTTATATGGGCCCAGTGAAGATGAAAATATTGGACTTCAGTTAGAAGAGCATAAAAGAAGGAGGAGTGAGAAGGAAGTGGGCCTCACTGATACGGAAATGGGCCATGAGATTGGTGATCCTCTGCCAGTTCAAAAAAACCCAGGTACTGCTATTTCTGAAATGGATTTATCAGCACTTAACAAAAATGTTTTGGCTGAGCTTGCATTGCAAGCCAGCCGCCAAAAATGATTCTGCTAGGATGGAACTGTCGAGGTCTTAGGCAATCTCGTACAATTTACACTCTTAAGGAGATGTTGAAGTCTCATAAGCTCGATATTCTTTTTCTTTCTGAAACTCTGATAGAAGGCAATAAGATTGAAGTTCTTGCTTCAAAAATTGGTTTTGTTAATTTTTATTCAGTAGATAGACAAGGTAGAGGAGGTGGTTTAGCTGTCTTCTGGAAGAATAATGTTCTTTGTTATGATGGATTCTTCTCAGAATCATATTGACATCACTATTGAGGAAATGCGTAATGTAGCTTGGCGTTTAACTTGTTTTTATGGCTTCCCTGAGCGAGAAAGACGTCAACAGTCTTGGGACTTCCTAAGATTTTTGGCAAGTAAATCGCAACTACCATGGTGTATTTTTGGCGATTTTAATGACTTACTCTATGCATCTGACAAAAAAGGGAGGCATCCTAGTCCTCATTATCTGTTTTCTGGCTTTAAGCAGGCGATCGAGGACTGCTCTCTAGCTGAAATTGAGCTGTCAGGGGGAGCTTATACTTGGGAGAAAAGTAAGGGTACTACTGATTGGGTTAGAGAAAGATTGGATAGGGCATTTGGTAGTGAGTCTTGGTGGCAGATGTTTCCCTTGTGCACGCTTTCTGTTTTCCATGTTGTGGCTTCAGACCATGACCCAATAAAATTAGAGTTGGTTAACACTTCGATCACTAAAAAGTAGTTCAGATTTAGGTTTGAAAATACATGGTTGAAGGAGGAAGGATTTCATGAAGATGTTGCTAAGTATTGGCGCAACCTTCCTGTTGTTCATCTTTGGCCCAAGCTTATTTAAGGTTCAAATTATATGGCAAAATGGGGTAGAACTTTCTTTCATAAATTCAGGGACAAAGTCATTAAGCAAAAGGAGTTGATTGATCAACTTAAAGACAAAGAAGATGATGATGGTATTCAGCTATATTTTGATGAAAAGGAGAAACTAAATGAGATGCTTCTTAATGAAGAGCTTTACTGGAAGCAAAGGGCAAAGACGTTTTGGCTGGAGGTAGGAGATACCAATTCTAAATTCTTTCATGCATCAGCTTCGAGTAGAAAAAAGGCAAATTTTATCTCGGCGTTGAAATCTGATGATGGCTCGATGGTGTCAGATCATACCCAGATATGCAATCTTTTAAAGATTACTACAATAATGTGTTCTCTGGAGGATCCATTGTTGGGAGAGTAGATGTTGTGGATTCCTCAAATGGGTTAGTTATTTCAGATGCCCAGAATGAGCTGCTCACATCAGAGTTAAAGTTTGAGGAGTTCACAGAGGCTCTAAAGTGTATGCATCCTGATAAGGCTAGTGGCTCGGATGGCCTAAATCCGGCGTTCTTTCAACATTTCTGGAAGCACATTGGAAAGGAAGTCTTTCAGAGCTGTAAAGAATGGCTCTTTGAATGTAAATTACCAAGCACTGTGAATGACGCCACTTTAGTTCTTATTCCTAAGAAAGATGTTGTTGAGGAAGTGAAGGATCTTAGACCTATAGCCTTGTGTAATGTGCTGTATAAAATCATTGCGAAAGTTTTGGCTAATAGGCTTCAAAGGATTTTTCCAGTTATAATTTCTGAGGAGCAGTCGGCTTTTGTGCCTGGGAGGAACATTACAGATAATGTGTTAGTCGCTTTTGAGCTTCTAAACTATATGAAACGAAAGAATGGGGGCCAAGGAGGTGATATAGCTCTTAAACTTGACATTTCAAAAGCCTATGACAAGGTGAGTTGGGCTTATTTGAGAAGTCGAATACAGTATATGGGTTTCTCCAAGAAATGGATAAAGTGGGTGATGCTCTGTGTAACAACAGTTTCTTATTCAATTTCGTTTCAAGGATCTTTAATAGGTCCTATTGTGCCGAAAAGGGGCCTCCGACAAGGGGACCCTTTGTCTCCGTATCTTTTCCTTATATGTGTGGAAGGTTTATCTATAGCTTTAAAAATAACTGCTGAAAATGGAAGTGTTAAAGGTTGTCGCATCTGTAACTCGGCTCCATCAGTCACACACTTGCTATTTGCAGACGATAGCTTCTTATTTTTCAAAGCTACATCTGCTGAATCCCACTCTATAAAGGCAGTTTTGAATTCTTATGAAGCAGTTTCGGGTTAGACAGTCAATTATCAGAAATCTGCAGTGTTTTTTAGTGCCAATGTGCGTAGAGATAAGCAAGAGGAAATTAAACATGTGTTGGGGGTGCACACTGATATTGGTAACAGTAAATATCTTGGGTTGCCATCTCTCACAGGAAGATCAAAGAAGACTGTGTTTAGGTATTTGGAAGACAGAGTTTATCAAAAAATTCAAGGCTGGAACTCTAAGTTACTCTCATGAGCGGGAAAAGCCGTTATGATCCGGAATGTGGCCCAGATGATACCTTCATACACTATGTCATGTTTTTTAATTCCCAAAACTTTATGTCAGGAGATTGAGAGATTAATGAATGGCTTTTGGTGGAAGACTAGCTCTAATTTTACTAAGCCAATCAGATGGTTGTCATGGGACAAGATGAGTATGTCAAAGAAGCGTGGTGGATTAGGTTTCAGGGACCTTCATGGTTTCAACTTATCATTGTTGGGCAAGCAGTGCTGGAGTTTACTTACTAAGCTGGAAGCTCTGGTATCTAGAGTGTTGAAAGCCAAATACTAACCGGATTGTCACCTGCTTCAAGCTAGAAGAACTGGAGGATCTAGTTACACATGGTCAGGTATTTGGGAAGCAAAGGAAGAGATGAAAATGGGTCTAAGATGGGTGTTTGGTGATGGACAGTCAATAAATATTAGTAAAGATAGGTGGTTAAGGGGAAGGCCGGATTTCTGTACCGATGAGCATAATGGAGTTGTAAACAGTAACATGAAGGTCTGTGATTTTTTCTTGGAAGAAAAGAAGGAATGGAATGTTAGCACGGTGAGATCGTACTTTACCCAAAGTGATGCAAATGCTATTATTAATACTCGTATCCCTCAGGGATGTGCTAAGGACATGGTAGCCTGGATCCATTCTTGTAATGGACAGTACACTGTGAGATCAGGGTATCAATAGTGGCATAAAAATCATGTTGGTGACTGTGGAGTGCATCAATCTAAGGGATGGAACAAATTATGGAGTCTAGAGGTTCCTCATAAACTCAAAATATTATTGTGGAGATTTTGTCGTAATAATATTCCAGCCAGATACATTCTAAGGAGTAAAGGTATATAGATCCCTAGTACATGCCCTATGTGCGTAGGTGATGTGGAGCATCTGCTCCATTTATTTTTTGGCTGTAATTTTGCTCAAGAGTGCTGGAACAGGGTAGGGCTGGTGTATAATATGACGGAGGTCGAAAGTGCTCCGGAGTGGCTCTTAAACATGTTGGGGAATGAATCTGAGGAGAACTTAATTAAAATCTCAGTTGTATTATGGGGGGTGTGGTTTGCCAGAAACAAACGCATCTCTGAGAATAAATATTTGTCTCCAAGAGTTGCTGTTGATTGGAGCATAAAGCAAGTAGAGGAGTGGCGTATTGCTAACATGAGAAGGTTGCAGCCAGTATCTCACTCAAGTAGTAGCCTGCAGCATCAGAGGTGTAGGTGGAAAAGACCAAGCGTAGGTACTCTTAAAATGAACGTGGACACGACTGTTAGAAAAGGCCAGCATTACTTTTCGGTGAGTCTAGTGCTGAGAGATCACCAGGGGCATTTTATTGTGGGTAAAACGAGGAAGTTGATAGGGTCGGTGTGAAAGGAATATGTCCTAAGTCTAATCATGTATGAGGATTTAGGAATAACTTTTATGTAATCTATTTTGATTTCATTGATATTAATAAAAGACTTGTTTTGTTTTTATTATGGGCTTTATCTATTTAAGTGTTTAAATAAGATATACCATAGTTTAGAGTAAAGCTTTTTATGGATTATGATGAGATCATAATAGTGAGACCTAAAAGATGATAACTCTAAACTTAAATAGTTCCTGGTCGTAGGATTACTAACTGGTAATTAATAATCTGCAAAGATCGGTACATACTATGCTTGCTTCATTATGAAGGATGTCTGTTCTCATAGACATTTGTGTGGTGACACTATAGCTAGTATGTAGGTGCTTATTATAGAATAAGTTCACTGAACATGACTCACCCAGTTGAACAACTGATGGAGTTTACTCACGTGTCAGCAGTTGTTCACATAGTGATAGTTGTACAAGTATCCTTAGACTTGAGGTCATCATAGTCATCTTGTGTACACTGAACTATGCTTTGGTTTAGTTCTTAGTCTCTAGGGACAATTATTAAGGCTCTACTGGGTATAGGAATTTGTACACGAAGATAGTGTATGATCAATAAAGGATCTACCCCTTCCAGTGAAGGAAGCGAATGTTCAAGGCTGATCCACTTATGCTAGTTCAGGAATCTCTGGTCAGAGTGAATGAAATTAGAAAGGAGTTTCTAATTTGCATAGAACTAAGCATAGTAAATGGTAAGCAAGTGATTGAATTAGATAGGCTTGACACGAGATCCATGCCTTGTATTTAATCGAGACATTGTAGGGTAGAAGGAGTTTATTGTACGATAACTATTTACTGAATAGGTTCTCGGTATTCTAAGCAGTGAATTCATATTATCCGGATAGTCGCGATATGCTGAGAAGTATCCCTCACGATGTAGAATAAATGTGATTAATTAATTAATCATATTTAATAAATTAGAGAATTTATATAAATAATGATAAAATAGTTTTATTATTATTTATTTCTACTACCGGCTTAATATTGAACCTACAGGGTCACACCATAAAAAGAGAATGATTTTATGGTGGAGGAATTAATTAATAATGGCTAATAATTATTTATTTGTGAAATAAATAATTAATTGGCAAATTTAATAATTGATTAAATGAGATTTAATTGATTATAAATTAATTAAGAAAAGTTCTTAATATTATTAATTAAGGATTTAATTTTTGGAAATTAAATCAAGAGAGAGAATTATTTCTAAAGTGTTTAGAAAAAGGATTAATAATTAAAAGGTGTTTTAATTATTAATGAGAATAATAAATGGGATAATAATAATAATATTTATGGGAAAATTTCAGCTGAAAATTTTGCCTATAAATATACTATTATAGACCCTATTTTTATTCGAACCCCAAAACCCAAAAAGTTTGGAAAACCCAATTCTCTCCACCTCCTTCCTCCTCCTTAACATCGTTTTCTTGGTGGATACCGGTGGAGTGCTTCAGACTTGAGGAGCAACTGCTAAGGATCTCTGATCGTTGTCTCCGAATTATTTTAAAGGTTAGATTCGATCCCTCGAATTTTTATTCATGATCTGTATGCTTTTATTTAGATTTTATATGTGCGAAAGTGTTTTGCCATGCCTCCGCTGCGATTAAAATCCAACAATGGTATCAGAGCATAGGTTTTATGCATATAGATCTGTGGTAAAAATTTCAGAATTTTATGTTCTTGTATGAATTAATTATGATTTTTACAAGTTATATCATGGATTAATTTTGTCTGATGAGAAATCGTTTCTCAGAATAATTTTGAATGTTGATCTGGGTTCTACAAGTGTTGTAGATCGTCTGGGTATTTTTTTTATAATTTTGGGATGTATAGATTTTTTATTATGAATTTTTGAAGATCTTACAATTAAATTCGTAATTAAATAAATCACATATATATATATATTATTTGTAAGTATGTATGTATATATCTGCTCTGCTATACATCTGTTATCTGCATCTGCTTGTCTGCTGTTGTACGGAGAAAGAACAGAGTTGTCAGGCGCTGTTCGAGAAGAAGCTGTCGGCAGCTGCTGCAAAAGAAAAATAAAATAAAATAAAAGGGGTGTCGCGCATTCCGGGAATGCGTTACACCCTGTGGCGCATTCACGGAATGCGTTACACCTTTTAATGGCTTAAAAGGGGTGTAACGCATCACCGGAATGCGTTACAGGGCATGTAACGCGTTCCTGTAATGCGTTACAGCCCGACTGTTTACATTAAAATTGATTTATAGGGAGTTTTGTAACTCCGTTTTAGGCGTGCAATATACCGTTGGATTCGTTTTTCCAAGACGGATCTAATGGTGTAATCAAATTTTAGTTTATATAAAAGTTTTGAACTGTTTATATTTCCGAAAGTGTTTTAAAGCTGTTTTTAACTGTTTTTAATTGCTTTTAAATGCTTCATGTGATACATAGAGATGTATAATGCTTAGACTAATATGCTAGATGATGTAACATGCCCACCTTGATGTTTATTCATGTTGATATATGTGATATATGTTTAGTTTATCATGCGATGATAGATTTAGGTGAACTTAAATGAACATAAGGCGTTTGTTAGACAACCTAGTATAGTGAAATTGTTTCATAACCTTAAGAATAATATTATGAATACAATCATGAGATTCTTGTGTTTATGAAACACGTAATTGAATATGAATTTTCGATATGAGAGAAAGAATGATTCTGTCAAACACAGATTTCTATCTGTAAGAAAGGGTTATTAAGTGACGCCTCTTGACAATGCTCCACCCGATCTGGGAATCATCTGATTATTGATTATTGATTTGAAATATTTAATTTAAAAGGAAGAATTTCTTTATAATATGATTATGATTTTAACGTAATATAATCCCTCTAAAATTAAATAATATCAAGTAGTAATTGGCCAATGATACAACGGGCTTGTGTCGGTCATAGCCTTCCAACATGATAGAAAGTAGTTCTTATTTTTAAATCATTATCGTTTCGTGCCACAGCCGAGGGCTTTGATTTCGAAGTAAGAAATACTTGTCTATTACATAGAGATGTGTACATTGAATAAGAATCTAAAGGTCGTTACGTGCCACAACCGTGGGCCTTTGGGGACTGATTCAATTGTACGGAATGTTGGGTTAGACTTGACTTAGAATATTGAGTTTGTCGTGCCACAGCCGTGACTCAATTATTCAAGAGGCTAAAGTTTGATTAGGGAATAACATTAGATGTAATTGACAAGAGTTTTCTGCCTATTGAACCTTACATGGCGTTTCGTGCCACAGCCGGGGTTGTGTAATGGAATGTAGGATCCCTATTCCCACTAGCATTATGAATGCTTATTTTTCACGTAGGGGGTTGAATAAATTAGATAAACTAGTGGGAGCCACTTATGAATAAAGACCTGATTCATATAGTGTTTTAAAATGAAATCGAATATTTGCTAAGTGTTTTTATGTGTTTATCATTTACAAATTTACTTTGTACGTTATGTCTTCTGCACTATCACTCAGGAGCATACTGGATGCTCACAAATTGACTGGTCCTAATTATGCTGACTGGCTTCGAAACTTGAGAATTGTTCTCAGGATTGAGAAGCTGGAATACGTGATTGACTCACCTAAGCCTACTGAACCTGCTAGCGATGCGCATAATGATGAACATGTTGTGTATCGTAAGTGGATAGATGATGCAAATGTTGCTCAATGCATCATGCTAGCTTCCATGAACATTGAGCTACAGAAGCAACATGAGCATATGGATGCTCACACTATCCTCATGCATCTACAAGAGTTGTATGATGTGGCGGGGAGGACAGCTCGATATGAGATATCGAAGGAGATGTTCGGTTGTAGGATGTTTGAGGGATCATCTGTGAATGACCATGTACTTAAGATGATCAATTTGATTGAACGTCTTGGACAACTTGGTTTTGCCATGGATGGGGAGCTGAGCCAAGACTTGGTCTTGCAATCGCTTCCGAGTTCGTTCTCGCAGTTTGTTGTGAACTTTCACATGAATAAGTTGGATGTCAGCCTGCCTGAACTCCACAACATGTTGAAGACTGCGGAATCGAATTTTCCCCTAAGAAGAGTTCTGTTCTTCTAATTGGTGAAGGTTTCAATCCTAAGAATAGGAAGAGGAACTCTTCCAAGAAGAAGAAAGTAGGTGATGAAAAGCCGGTTCCACCAAAAGCTGAAGACCCCAAGAGCAAAGTTGTTTGCTTTCACTGTAACAAGGTGGGGCACTGGAAGAGGAACTGCAAGGTTTACCTTGCAGAATTGAAGAAGAAGAAGAAGAAGGGTAGTGAGACTACCGCTTCTGATTCAGGTATGTTCATGATAGAAGTGAATATGTCATTAAATCAAATTTCTACTTGGGTATTAGATACCACCTATGGTTCTCATATCTGCAATTTGTTGCAGGGACCAAGGAGAAGTAGGACTCTTGAGGAAGAGGAGGTGATTCTACTGATGGGAAATGGAGCAAGAGTTGCTGCTGAAGATGTAGAATCATTTCATTTACATATGCCTACGGGCAAGACTATTATTTTAAATAATTGTTATTTTGTTCCCTCGATTGTGAGGAATATTATTCCCATGTTATACTTGGCTGGATTTTCATTTATTATTGAGAATATTGAATGTTCTATTCTTAGAGATAATATTCTTTATGGACGTGGTACTTTAAATAATGGTCTGTATAAATGTGACATAATTTACTTCAGATTGAACAAACTAATAAAAGAAAAGGGATGATGAAAATCTCACTTCATTGTGGCACTGCAGTCTCCATTTAGTAGACATGGAGAAAGGGCTGCAAATTTGCTAGGAATGGTACACACAGATGTATGTGGACCAATGTCTACGCAAGCCATGGGTGGATTTTCATACTTCATTACTTTCATAGATGATAGATCTGGATTCAGATATGTGTTTGATGAAACACAAGTCTGAGGCCTTTGAAAAGTTCAAAGAATATAAGTATGAAGTGGAGAAACAACCAAACATAGTATTATAACTCTTCGATCAGATCGAGGTGGTGAATACTTTAATGGAGTGTTTCTAGATTATCTCAAAGTAAATGGTATAGTCTCCCAGTGGACTCCTCCAGATTGGTATCTGAAAGGAGAAATCGAACTTTGTTAGACATAGTTCAGTCCATGATGAGCTATGCAAATCTTCCAGTATTCCTATGGGGTTATGCATTGGAAACCTCAGCATATTTACTGAATATGGTGCCTTCCAAAATCTGTTCCTCAAACTTCGTATGAGATATGGAAAGAAAGGAAACCGAGTCTTAAACACGTTAAGATTTGGGGATGTCCAGCTTATGTCAAGTAAGTTGACCCAGATAAGCTGGAATATCGATCCGTAAAATGTAGTTTTATGGGATATCCTAAAGAGACTTTAGGGTATTACTTTTACACCGATCATCGGGTGTTTGTCTCCAGACATGCTACCTTCTTGGAAAAGGAGTTTATCCTTGAAGGAAACAGTGGGAGCAAAATTGAACTTGATGAAGTTCAAGAAGCACAAACTACTACAGATCGAGTGGAAACACCTGTTCTGACTGAACAACCTTTTGTGGAACAGCCCATTCATAGATCAGGGAGAGTGTCTCGCCAACCTGAGAGGTAATATGGCCTTGTCATTGAGAATGACAATGAGTTGTCGATCATTGATGATGACGACCCTGTAACCTATAATGAGGCTATGAGTAGTGTTGACTCAGAGAAATGGCATAGTGCCATGAAATCCGGAATGAAATCTATGTATACGGGATACAAAAGAATGATTAGAGCAGATGGCCAGGTGGAGACCTTTAAGGTCAGGCTTTTGGAAAAAGAATTCAAACAAAGGCAATGGATTGACTTTAATGAAACCTTTTACCTGTAGCCCTGTTATAATCAGTTCGGATTTTGCTTGCGATTGCTGCTTACTACGACTATGAGATCTGGCAAATAGCCAGATGGTTTTCTTTCCAAGAGAAATGAAAACCTAGTGTGTAAGCTGCTGCAAACCATATGTGGTTAAAACAAGCTTCTCGAAAGATGGAACATTCGTTTTGATGAGACAATCAAAGAGTTTGATTTTATCAAAAATGAAGATGAACCATGCGTCTACAAAAGGGTTAGTGGGAGCGCGGTAACATTGCTTGTATTGTATTGAATTAGAGTTGACACACATAACAACATAGCAGACCCACTCACAAAGCTACTTTATGAAAGTCACTTTGATCGTCATAAAGATAAGATGGGTATTAGATACCAGAGTGATTGGCTTTAGTACAAGTGGGAGATTGAAAGGAATATGTCCTAAGTCCAATCATGTATGAGGATTTAGGAATAACTTTTATGTAATATATTTTGATTTCATTGATATTAATAAAAGACTTGTTTTGTTTTTATTACGGGCTTTATCTATTTAAGTGTTTAAATAAGATATACCATAGTTTAGAGTAAAGCTTTTTGTGGATTATGATGAGATCATAATAGTGAGACCTAAAAGATGATAACTCTAAACTTAAATAGTTCCTGGTCGTAGGATTACTAACTGGTAATTAATAATCCGCAAAGATCGGTACATACTATGCTTGCTTCATTATGAAGGATGTCTGTTCTCATAGACATTTGTGTGGTGACACTATAGCTAGTATGTAGGTGCTTATTATAGAATACGTTCACTGAACATGACTCGCCCAGCTGAACAACTGATGGAGTTCACTCACGTATCAACAGTTGTTCACATAGTGATAGTTGTACAAGTATCCTTAGACTTGAGGTCATCATAGTCATCTTGTGTACACTGAACTATGCTTTGGTTTAGTTCTTAGTCTCCAGGGACAATTATTAGGGCTCTACTGGGTATAAAAATTTGTACACGAAGATAGTGTATGATCAATAAAGGATCTACCCCTTTCAGTGAAGGAAGCGAATGTTCAAGACTGATCCACTTATGCTAGTTCAGGAATCTCTGGCCAGGGTGAATGAAATTAGAAAGGAGTTTCTAATTTGCATAGAACTAAGCATAGTAAATGGTAAGCAAAAGATTGAATTAGATAGGCTTGACACGAGATCCATGCCTTGTATTTAATCGGGACATTGTAGGGTAGAAGGAGTTTATTGTACGGTAACTATTCACTGAATAGGTTCTTGGTATTTTAAGTAGTGAATTCATATTATCCGGATAGTCGCGATATGCTGAGAAGTATCTCTCACGATGTAGAATAAATGTGATTAATTAATTAATCATATTTAATAAATTAGAGAATTTATATAAATAATGATAAAATAGTTTTATTATTATTTATTTCTACTACCGGCTTAATATTGAACCTACAGGGTCACACCATAAAAAGAGAATGATTTTATGGTGGAGGGATTAATTAATAATGGCTAATAATTATTTATTTATGAAATAAATAATTAATTGGAAAATTTAATAATTGATTAAATGAGATTTAATTGATTATAAATTAATTAAGAAAAATTCTTAATATTATTAATTAAGGATTTAATTTTTGGAAATTAAATCAAGAGAGAGAATTATTTCTAAAGTATTTAGAAAAAGGATTAATAATTAAAAGGTGTTTTAATTATTAATGAGAATAATAAATGGGATAATAATAATAATATTTATGGGAAAATTTCAGCTGAAAATTTTGCCTATAAATATACTATTATAGACCCTATTTTTATTCGAACCCCAAAACCCAAAAAGTTTGGAAAATCCAATTCTCTCCACCTCCTTCCTCCTCCTTAACATCGTTTTCTTGGTGGATACCGGTGGAGTGCTTCACACTTGAGGAGCAACTGCTAAGGATCTCTGATCGTTGTCTCCAAATTATTTTAAAGGTTAGATTCGATCCCTCGAATTTTTATTCATGATCTGTATGCTTTTATTTGGATTTTATATGTGCGAAAGTGTTTTGCCATGCCTCCGCTGCGATTAAAATCCAACACGGTGCAGGTCGTTGAAGCTGAAACTATAGCCATTCTTGAATCTCTCTCTTGGTTGGAGGACTTGCAGGTGAGTACAGCGGTCATAGAAAGTGATTCCTTGTTGAGTGTTAATGCTATCAATAAGAGTTACCAAAACTATCTGGAGCTTGGATCGTGGGTACAACATTGTAAGAGTATTATTAATAGGAGAGTTGGTTTTTCGGTAGTCTATGATAGGAAGCAGGCAAACAGGGTAGCCCATCAATTGTCTAAGTTTCCTTGTGAGCTTAATAGCTTCGTTATTATGTCGTCTCCTCCGCTGTGTTTGTTGGAGACTGTTTTGTCATATGCTTTATTGAATTAATGAAATTCGGTTTATTTTAAAAAAAAGAGTACAAAGTCATTTCTTCAAGAATTAAGAGAATAATTAAGAGAATATGGTTGAAATATTTTTTTCTAAGTGTCAATCAATTTGGTGAAGATCACGGTCTTGAAATGCCTAAAATGGATGCAGCCTACTCAATAGGGACTACTCAATAGGGACTGGTCGTGGTTGTCAACAACATGATTTAGTTACAAATGAACATCACTATCATTTTAGCATATTTAATGTGATTATTGATGTTCAACTGGCGGAGCTAAATGACCGGTTCACGGAGTAAAGTATAGAACTACTTGTTTTAAGTTCTGTATTGGATCCAAAAAATCAATTTGAGAAGTTTGATATCGACCAGATTTGTGTACTTGCAGAGAAATTTTATCCGGAAGATTTTGATGCATCAGAGGTACGAGCTTTAAAGTTACAATTAGAGCATTATAGGTGTCAAGTAGCTTCTCATAAAATTTTTGAAGAATTATCTTCTCTTGCACAACTATGTAGATAATTAGTTAAAACTTGTTTAGACAAGCCTTTTCCATTGGTTGATATATTGATTCGTCTAGTTTTGACGCTTCCTGTTTCCACGGCTACTACTGAACGAGCATTCTCGACAATTAAATTTATTAAAATAAGGTTGAGAAATAAGATAGAAGACGAATATCTTTCAAGTTGTATGATGCTTCACATTAAAAAAGAATATGTTGATGATGTTGATTCGGAGCTCTAATTGATCACTTCGAGTCCACCGGAGATCGTAGAGCTCAATTTAAATGATGTATTATTTACTTGTAATTTTGAGCCTGTAAGTGAAAAAAACTGTACCTCTGGGTAATTTTTTTTTACTAGATTCGCCACTGATCGTGTTCAATCACTATTATTAATTAAATCACTATTGTAATTAAATACACATAACACACCACACTACATATATAAATTACTCATCTTGTCTTTACATTCCTTAAATTTATATACCAACCGCAGCTGTTAGAGCACCAGCAGCGCTGAGACCGGTTTTTTTTTATATTTCGACCACTTGCACAGGCCACATAAGCAAAAGAAGTTCTAAAAAAAAAACTGGGCGAGTGCATACAATGGGTAAGCCCATTTCACGGTTTTTAATGGAATTTTTTCAGACTATGTGGGTCCTATTACATTTATTTACTAACCTTAATATGGGTACAATTCAGTAGTATGCTACTCATTCAATTTACTAATAAAATAATTTGACTTTTTAATTTTAAATTCTAAAATAAAATTATAATAATAGAAAAGTGATTAAAATTTTAAAAATGTAATTAAAATTAAAAATAAGTAAATAAAATGCACCATATTATATAAAAACATTAAATATAAAACATCACACGAGAAAATATTAAATTTAAACGTTACAATAAAAGAAATTAACGATTATTATGGAACTGCATGATATGCTCAACCAAGTCATTTTGTAGCTGACGATGTATCCTTTTATCACGCATTTGCATATGTTCGGAACATATGTTTCATACGGGATAAAAGGTTCTTCACCTAAGTTTGGTTCCGGTAAGCCATTTGTTGCATCATCATAAGTTGGTAGTGGACCAAATTGAGTGGCATATGTGTCCCTCTCGTCTTCAACAATCATGTTATGTATTATGATGCATGCTCTCATATGATTCTCCCCAGATCTGCTATGTCCCAAAAGCGTGCAGGACCACGTATAATTGCGAAACAGGACTGTAACACACCAAACGCTCGTTCAACATCTTTTCTTTGGCTTTCTTGATATTTTGAAAATAATTTTCTTTTCTCACTTTGTGGACGCGGTATCGTTTTAACAAATGTTGACCACTCAGGATATATTCCATTAGTTAAGTAATATCCCATATTATAATTGTTTCCATTGATAGTAAAATTTACCTCTGGAGCACGACCTTATAGCACATCATCAAATACTGGTGATCGATCTAAAACATTTAAGTCATTATTTGATCCAGCAACTCCAACAAATGCATGCCATATCCATAGATCAGATGAAGCAACCGCTTCCAATATAATTATTGCAACTCCTTTGTGACCACTCATGAACATTCCCTTCCATGCTTTTGGACAATTTTTCCATTGCCAGTGCATACAATCAATACTTCCCATCATACCAGGAAATCCACGAGCCTCACCCATCTGCAACAGACGCTGCACGTCATTCGAGTTAGGCTTTCGTAAGTATTCAGCCTCAAATATCGTAATTATATTGGAGACGAATTTTTTCAAGCATTCAACCACAGTAGTCTCTCCAGTACGAACGTAATCATCAACCGCGTCAGCAGATACACCGTATGACAACATACGCATAGCCGCAGTGCATTTCTGTAAAGGTGATAAACCTTTTCTTCCAACTGCATCAATTCTTTGTTGAAAGTATGGATCCAAATTTGAAACAGCATCCACAACACGAAGAAAGACATGTCTTCCCATACGGAATCTTCGTCGAAATATATTTTCTGGGTAAACTGAATTCGGTGCAAAATAATCATTCACTAGACGATGATGGCCTGCTTCACGATCTCTGTAAATACTTTTTCGAGGCGTGGATGTTGAACTCTGACCATATATTTTATGAAAGAGCTCGACTCGACGATTGTCTTCGGTGTCATCGCTAAACTCTTCTATAAATTCTTCAATGAATTCTTTAGTGTAGTTTTCTGGTGTAGGTGTTTGATTCATGTTGGTGTGAATTGAAAGAACTTCTACATCTAGTTTATATAGAAGATAAAACGAATATATTCTAACGGTTAACTTACAAACAAATAAAAACAACTACTAGCTTCCAACGGCTAGTTTACAAACAAATTAAAACAACTACTAGCTTCCAACTGCTAGTTTACAAACAAATAAAAACAAATAAGAAAAGATAAACTCTAATTTCTTGCCATAATTTTCTCAAGCAATTTTTGCATGAGCCTTTCGCTGAGCGTCATTCATTTTACTAGTATCTGCCATAATCACTTGTAAATCCATCTCAGATTGCTTCGCCTCAAGCTCCCTTAGCCGAATTTCATTTAAATTTTCCATTATGTCCATTTTTCTTTCGTGATTAACTTGTAACGATTCCCATTTATCAACTTCTGCAGCTGTGGCCTTCCCCTTTCCCCTCCTTTTAATTGCAGCTTTTGTACCTTTAGGACGAACCGGTTCAAATTTTTCAGATGTTGGTGTATTATTATTTCCTTCTGAAGAGTAAGCTCCAGAACTACTTAATTTAGTTCTTTTAGAACTTGCACTAGTTGGAGGAGTTCTCCACTTGGGATGCCTACGAAACTCACGCCAATGAAGCTCAAAGTTAGACTTCTTCTTATAATTAGTTAAATGGTCTTCTTGAGCTTTCTCAATTATGTTGTCCAAGTTTGAACCGCTCCCAATTTTTCGCCGAGCCTCATCATAACACGCACCAAATTTTTGAGCACCTTCATTTATTCTTTGTCACCTTTTTTTCATTGCCAGAACTCCTCTTTTAATGACACCGGGATTATCTTCTTCACAATATTGATGAATTCGGTTCCAAAATGCATCTGCTTTTTGATCAGTACCGATTAGTGGATCGATTGACACATTCAACCATGCACTTATTAAGAGTTTATCTTCGACCCACCTCCACTGACCGGTAATTTCTCGTAAATCGTCGGTTTCTTCGCAATCTTCATTTAGGTCAATAATATTTTCGTGACCAAAAGCTGGCACTTGCGATTCCGGAGAATTTTGGATATTGACCGGTGTTTGTTGGGTTCCAAATTGTGAATTTGAAAATGGAGGAAATGGAAATTGATATGAAGAATTTGGAGGATACGAAAATGGAAATTGAGAATTTTGAGATTGTGGAAATTGATATTGAGAATTCGGAATTTGAGAAGCAAAATTAAAATTTGGCGAATTTGGAAAATAAGGATTTGGATATGGATATGAAAATTGAGGGTTTGAATTTTGAGAATTTGAAGATGGGGGATTATTTGGATTCATTTTTTTGGTAGAGAAAAAATTGAGAAATATTTTTAGGAAGTGAAGATATGAAAAATGGGGTGTGAAATCTTTATTTATAAGAGTAAAATGTTACCGTTTTAAATATATACGTTATATATCCGTTGTGATTGTAACGTTAGTATTATTAATTTTAATAGGTAACAACAGTATGTATGCCTCACCTTTTCACCCGCCATTTCTCTGTAAAACAAATATAAAAAAATAAAAAGCCGCGGAAGTGGGAAGGACCACCAAAGTGGGACTGACCACCAAGAAGTGGTTTCATACAACGCTGTGATTTGTAAACTCAGCAGGCCAGGGACATTTCACGCGGCCCAATGCATGAATTGGGTCTACGTTGTAGTTGCTCTTATTTCCCTTCTTTATAGACACATCTGACATGCTTAGAAGTACAAATGTCGTAAGAAATTAAGAAAAATGTTAGTTTGAGAGTCTTTTTTTTAATTTGTAGAACAAAAAGGTATAAAAGAATCAAATATTCTTACATTCATTTTTTTCCATGTTTTAATTGTAAATGTCGGGATAATTTTATATTTTTATTTTTATTTTACTCTGAGATAAAAATATAATTCTGAAAATAACATTTTCTGGATCTTTATGCTTCTAGAATTGGACTTGTCCTAAATTAACTAGTTTACAACAAAATCTCATTTCTGAAACAACCCATTAAACATTGGCGAAATAATCTATAATTAAACAAACATATATGTAAGAGAGTTGTATTTTACACAAAATACTTAAATCTTATGCATTATATAGACTATTTGCACTTTCCTGTATTATATATTGCTATATTATATCTTAAACTATAATATCATATTTTATACTATATAAAAAAAAATATGCGTTATTATAAGATATAAGTACATGCACATTATATTATTTACCGTAACCATCTAAAAGATTTAAATACTGCAAACGGTTTAAAAAGTCTAAGATTTAGGTAATGTACAGTACACGTAATTTCTATGTATGCATATATAGAAACATATCCAATTTATAATGGTGTTTAAGAAATGAATTCTTTTAACTTCCACTAGGAAGTTTTAAAAAAAAAAAAAAACTTCCATTAGGAAAAAAAAGAGATTGGTTACTTAATCCTTATTCAACGTGTGTCTCCCCAGCTGTATTATTTTAATAATCACCATCATTACTAACACAACCATCCCTGTCTCATTATCTCAACACATTTATTATTAAAAGTAGGGGTAATACTAGTATCTTGTAGAATTAGATAAACACAACATTTGGAGTTTGGGTTACTCCAATTTATATTAATATAATAATTAGAATTTAAAGAACATAAAAAAAAAAAAACAGGAATAGGCACAAAATAAAGAAGAGAAAGAAAAAGTAAAAGTGGGAAACGAGAAACGCCCAATTTGATCTTTGTCGAAAGTGCTAAAATCTACAAAAGACACTCCCTAGTTTTTTCCTCTTTATTCCTTTTCCTCTTCTTCATCCCATTTGCATTTGCACCGCGTTTAAGCTTTTCTCATACAACAAATCCTACTGCTCTCTCTCTCTCTCTCTCTCTCTCTCTCATATTACTAGATTTTCTTTTCTCTTTAGTTTTCCCCTCCCTCCCTCCCTCTCTCTCTCTCTAAAAAAAAGCATTTTGTAAGCCCAAGTTTCGAAACATTTACAGCCTTTAATTCCAACTATTATGCCTCCAATCTTCTTTACTGGTGTGACCCTTTTGTATCTCTCCTTTATTACTACTTGAAAATACTTGTAGTATGTTTGTTGCCTTGATTATTTATTACCTGGTACAGTGTTTTGGTTGTTGAAAGCTAGTAGGTTGTTTTGTGCAATGTCTGAGGCTGGACAAGTGAGGTTGGTTCGTTGCCCAAAATGTGAAAACTTGCTCCCTGAGCTTCCTGATTACTCTGTTTATCAGTGTGGTGGCTGTGGTACTGTTCTTACAGGTACCTCCTTTTCTTTTCTTTTTCTTCTATTTCATATGTTTTTCAACCCCTTTTATGTTTTTCACATTTCATACATATAAAGAATTGCTAATGTTTAGGACAGCTCTCATTTTCTTGCTTTTTCATTTCAATAAATGTTGTTAATTTGTTTGGAGAAATATGGGATTGTGATTTTTGAACTAGTGATGAGTAATGTAGTATGTTTTAGGTTCAAAGTTAGCATTTTTATTTATGATTAATGAGGGTAAGTTGTTTAGAGAGAGAGAGAGAGAGAGAGATAGAGTACTCTCAACTCTGTGGTGGTTGGTATATTAGGATGGTAAATGACTAAATGTGGTTGGCATTTGGGTTTAAGTTAGTTAATTTATTTGTTTATGGCTAATGTGGTAATTAGTTAAGCTAAAATTATTGTTTTTGTTTATGATTGGTGTTGTAACTTATATGTTGCTGGGTTAAAGTTGAGTATATTCTTTAGCAAAAATGTGGAGTATATTTGTTTTATGAAAAGTTCTATGGAAAAATGAAGAGGCTATATTATCTGCTTCTTTGGCATTGGTGTGTTGTCTGATAATTGTAAGTTTCTGGTTTAAATTTTGCAGCAAAGGAGAAAGATGATGAGGTGGATACCTTATCAGAGAATCCAGATGAAGAAAGAGTAGGAGGTGCATTGGAAAGTTTTCCTGAGGCGCCAGAGAACTCTGAGCATGGAGAGGAACCAGTAATGAATTTGAGTGACGAGTCTTTAAACAGTCTTAGGCCAAATGGTGCTTCTACTAGCGGTGGAAAGAAAAATATTGCTGATAGAGCTGCGAAGAATAGGAATAGTTTAATGACCAAAGGGGATAAAAAGGTTGTTACGATTGATGGCGAGATGAATGAAAACACAGACGATATAGGTAAAGATTCTGCAGACTTGAATCCCCATATTGGAAATGCAGGCGGATCGAGAGGTTCCGGGCGTTTAACAGACTGGAGAGCAGGTGAGAGAAGTGAAACGGAGCGGTTCCTCAGCAACCAAAGGTCTGATGTTGCAAGTTTGAGGTATTCGACTTCAAAGTACTCGGAAGAGGTTCCTTCAAATTACCAGTTTGGATCTAATCATGACCAAACTGTAGCAGCTGAACGTGTAAAGAATCAGAATGACTTTGATAAGTTGAAGAAGGCTGAGTACCTTGAACAAGATCGCACTGAGCTTTTGCGAAAGCTGGATGAGCTGAAGGACCAACTTAGCAGAACAAAAATGGTGGATAGTCCCAAAGAAAAGGTTCCTATGAAAGATAGGAAGGTTTTTCATCAGGATCCATATGGCGGTGATAATTGGTTCCCTGATGGCTCTTTGGGGCAGAAAAGGGCATCAATGCAATATTCAGCTCCTGATAAGCATGTAGCGGGACCTTCTTATGTCAGTCATTATACTGAGCCACGTCCATTCATGAATAGCCGTGAAATGGCAATGCATAACTTTTATACTCCCATGCATACACCAAGTCAACTGCCAGGTTTTGAGGATCCTTTTAGGTCCCAAATGCTACGGACACATACGAGCCAGGCACCTTATCCTTTACAACATCCAGCTCATCAGTATTTCCCTGGACGGTATATGAACAATGATGTAGTGAATTTTGATGTGCTTGAACCATATTCTCATAACATAGAGCCTCATCCTTCATCTTGCTCTTGTTTGCATTGCTATAACAAGTATCCTCATGTCCTTCAACCAAATCAACCTTCTGTTTTCCATGATAAAAGGTATGCTGGTGCCCCGCACAACCCGATATTCTATCATCGCGAAAACTCTGGTGCTTTTGGTCCGCCTGATTATAATCCAAGATTTGCTTCCCGTGATTCTCATAATCCACTCTTGAATACAATGCTGGCCACTGATCTGAACTTGAAGGTGGGCGTTAACCGTCAGCGGCATCAAAGGGTAGTGTTAGAAACTGGTGGAAGTCGTTGCCGCCCTGTTGCTGGTGGTGCTCCATTCATTACATGCTACAATTGTCTTGAACTGCTCCAACTACCAAAGAAAATTTTACAGACAAAGAAAAGTCAAAAGAAATTGAGATGTGCAGCATGCTCTAAGGTCATCCTCTTAGTAATATCAGACAATAAACTTGTTTTCTCCCTAAGTGATGGTGTAAAGAGAATTCCTGCAAAGATTGATGATAACTCCAATATGGCGGCTAAAGAAGATAGTTCAAGTTATCAGGGAGCAAACTGGGGTAGCATGGATTTCTCCTCAGATGACTATGATAACACAGGCTATGATTTCCAGTCAATGGATCAAAAACCAGCTTCATCAACGATAGGTCAGAATTTGAGCTCGAATCAGTCTGCTGATATGAGGAGTTTTCATTCTACAATTTCTTGTCCTTCTGAGGATGAAGATAATCCGGACATTTTGATTAGTACAACAAGAGAAACCAAGTCTGATGAACTTGTAGCAGGAACTGACCCCTCTCGACCACCTTCAGGTTCTCCACTTCAAGATCCAGTTAATTATTCTGGTAAATATAATATGGTCAACCGAGTCGGAAAGGGAAACAGAAGTGGTCGGTCAGAGCCAGAGAGAGTCACTGTCAAGAAGGTTACCTCAAGGCAAAATTCCATAAAAGATGCACCAGTGGCAACTGAATTGGACATATCATCTAATGAGTACGGCAATACTGGAGTTTCAATGGATTCAGGGGATGCAAGTAGAGAAGAGGACCAACTGAGAGTGAAGAAAGGGGGTTTGTCTTTCTTGACAAGTATCAAAAAGAAAAGCTTTAAAGACAAATTTAAATCTAGTCAAATTGCCGAGCAGGAAAGATGCAGTGTTGCAGTTAATGGACATCCTATACCAAATCGGTTGATTAAGAAAGCTGAAAAGGTAGCTGGACCAATCCAACCTGGACAGTACTGGTAAGCACATACTTTTACAAAAAATTGCATTTTTCTCTGCAATTATGAACTATGCAGAATGTAAAGCATCTTGATATGCATAAAAGTCAAATAACTAGTAATCTTACTTAATTCTAAAGATGAATAACTGGATTTTTATTGCAATTAAATGCTACACTAATTTGGGAAAAGAACAAAAATTCAGTCTCTAATCTTTATCATACATGCCCAGTCTTGTATAATAACATTGAGTATAAGCAGGTCCCGTTGACGATTTTGTATAACACTGATTTTGTGCGGGCAAAATGAGTTACACTAAATTTGATTATAGATTGTGTGTTTGGCCCCTTTATGATAGTTACATCTCTATGCTTTTGTGTGTTTTCAGAATTACTTTTCTCAATCTAAGCCAGTAAGCCTGTTCGATACCTCCGCTGAATATTGGAATTGAATTGTATATACTTCACTCAATCATGTTTCATTCATGCTTTCAAGGCTAGATTCACATCCATTTTGTTTCCATGAATACTGAGCATATTTCATGGTTGCAAATATCTCTCGTAACCCCGCAATGGTTGACTCAGTTGGTTAAAGAGGGGATAACTATCCTCTTGGTCACGGGTTCGTATCCCACGAGAGGAGAATTTATGATTATGTCTCCTGAGTCAGAGCCTTTCGCTTAAATGCGGTTTACCTTGGTTCACGTGGTTTGCAGGCTATTGCGTACCCACCCAAACGGTAGCGGCTGCGGGTTACCTACGATAAAAAAAAAATTATATCTCTCATAATGTTTCTTGTGATAATTTCTATTAATATTCTACTCGGGACAATTCCTACTTTACCTTTAACAGTAACGCTCTCCTTCTACTCTTCCCATCAGGTATGATTCCCGAGCTGGATTTTGGGGTATCATGGGTGGACCTTGTCTAGGCATAATTCCTGTAAGTTCTACTTGCATGGACAAAGAATTATAGATCTACGTTTATGGTAGCTTATATTTTTCTCAATTTAAAACTGATATCTTGTTCAATTTTGTGGCAGCCATTTATTGAAGAGTTTAGCTATCCCATACCAGAGGATTGCGCTGGTGGAAATACTGGTGTATATGTAAATGGTAGAGAGCTTCACCAGAAAGACCTGATTTTGCTTGGAAACAGAGGACTTCCAACTGAAAGAGATAGATCATACATCATTGAGATGTCTGGTAGAGTCTTGGATGAAGACTCTGGTGAAGAGCTAGATAGCCTTGGCAAACTTGCCCCGACGTTAGTTTCAAATCCCTAATTAAATATATTATGTTAGTTTATTAAATTTCACAAAAGTTTTGCTGCTGGACATTTAAAACTTATATATCGTTAATAATTAGATATTAGTATAGGAGGGTAATGAAAATTTATTTAACAGGGTCAGTTTCATTGCAAGAATATTCTTACTTCCTTTTTGTCCGTCTCAGATTTCCTATATTTGAACCCAACAGTATCCATTATAAGCCCGAGAAAAAGATTTTACACATTGATTTTTTTTTTTTTTTGGATTATTCTCCGGTGTCCATGTGCCTAAAGTTTTTAGATTTATTTAGACACATAGCTGTATCTCGAGCTTTCTGTTGTAGAAAGTCCGACTTCTGTGGAACATTTTTGTTTCCTAACGCCTATTTCTTTTCAGCTGATAATGTCTTGTCATTATTATTACGTAAATAATGAAAAATGAATATGAATATTTGATTGCATGTTGTCGTGATCTCTGTAATAAAGATATGGAATGAAGCATTACTGTATTAGTAACAGAAAGTTTTTTACAGTGTTGAGAAGGCGAAGCATGGATTTGGGATGAAACCACCAAGAACGACTGCATGAGTTCTCGGTTTTCCAAAACTAGACAGCTGATCAACATTGAAGCTTTGAAACCCTACCCTTTCATTCAATTCAATCTTTGCATGTCGGACTCCAGGTACAACAGTACAACACCGACCTTTAATCATCACGAGGAAGGTCTTGCATTATTCGTCCTCAAATCAACTGGAGCTGTTTTCTCATCATTGTAGCTTATTTATAAATGTGTTTGACAAATAGAAATGTGTATGATATATGGTTTAAGCTGTGATTGTAGATGCAAGGCATATACTGTTTATTTGATAGGACTAAAGTTTGTAGCTTTACTTTTGGAAAAAATGTGTAATTTCTCAAATTCCGAGTTTCGTCAATCAGATCAAGAATGTTTCAGTTTAAAAATCGCAATTTCACATTTCTTGCCGATCTGCTTTAGTTTCTAAATTTACCTAAAATTTCAGTTGTAATCAGGAACTTAAGTTGCTTTAAATTCCAGTAGGATCTTGTATGATTGATGTCTATACAATACAAGTATAGTCTATATATAAAGCTTAACATATCTGAAACTAAGTAAATGTCTCACCTACTTAATTTCACAAAACCAATAGTACTAGTATTTTGTACAGTGAAATGCTGAAATGTGTTGCTTACAAGTTAAGGCTGCATTTACTTGCAAATGGTGCACACAGCACGTCAACTTCGTGACACTAAATGCCAACCTCTTTAAACGTTTCATACTTCTATCATCTTTCTTGAAGCTCTTATCCTTTCTTTCAATATTTTCTTCATGTGTATATCTGTCCAAAAATACTTTACGTGGGTTTTTCTTCCTTGTTTTCCGGTAACAAACGACTTTAAGGAAGCAGCAGCTTGCAATTTTTTTTCTCTTTTTGTTTTTCTTTGTTCATGTGTTAGTCTGCATATTTTCGAGTTTTGTTGATCGTAAAAATGAAATCAATGGGATTTGACGATTATAAATTCAGGAATCATACCAATAATGCTGATTGCTGCTACCCATTTTCTTCATTTTATAGAAATAATCAAAGGATTGTTGCATTCTTAGCTTGTTTTGTTTTTTTTGGTATTGTGTACTGCTTTTATATCCCTGGTGTTACCCTGGTATCTCCTGTTTTGGACTCTGAAACTGAAACCGACTTTTTTGTAAACAAAACCCTGCCACCAGTGGCTCTATTGCCAGAATTGGGTGATTTTCCAGCCGTTAACGAGAGCCAAGCAAGCTCACCCGAAACGTATAACAGCCAAGGTTCTCAGGATGGTAAGTTTATATCATTTTTTTCCCATTCATCTTCATACTTGTTATAGGAACTTGTGGTGAGATTTTAACTTGAACCTTGCAAGTTTTGTTCCTTAGATATCAAATGGTAGTGTTTTTAATGTTTGTTAGGTAGTAGCTTTAATTAATTATTAGTCGATTTTTTGGTTCACTCAACTGTGTCCTTTTAATGATTCTGATGTTTCTTTTGATGATCAAATATTTACTCATAGTTGCATAATCTGTTATACAGAAAGATGTGATATTTTTACCGGAGAATGGGTACCTGATCAGAATGGTCCATTTTACACTAACCACAGCTGCCACTCCATTGAAGCACATCAAAATTGTATGAAAAATGGAAGGCCTGATTCCGGCTATATTTACTGGAGGTGGACTCCCAAGCACTGTGAATTACCCAAGTTTAATCCGGAAAGATTTCTCCAGTTGATGAGAAATAAAGTAATGGCCTTTATTGGTGATTCAATCTCGCGTAATCACGTCCAATCACTACTTTGCACTCTCTCACAGGTATATTTACGGTTTTTTTTTGTCGGAACTCTGTAGATACTTATGCGATATTCTTCTGAATATACGACAAAATATAATCTACGTTTTATTCTAGCTTGCCTACTACACTGATCCAATTGTAGCTGTCGTCTTCTGGCTTCTTTGCCAATTGTATCCACTTAATTTGAAATTATGTCACAATGGCATGTGGGGAACCAGTATCATTTGCATTTGGTGTGTCTTGATGATAAAAGCTACCACCCTACCAGCACCCTTTCAAAATTAGTTCAAAGGTCAATTTTCACTCAATTTTGTTCCAAATGTCCTTTCCAGAAGTCTCTAGATATTTGTTTCACTTCTAAGTTTCCATGGCGCCTATGAGGTTCATATTTGGTAATTAATAGCTTTGCTTTTTCCTTCGTTGATTCTTTCGATAGATCACGAGCACCAAACTTCAATTGTTCTGAGTGTACTATCAAGAGAGCCTGCCTTATAACTGGCTTTTAGTTATTATTATTATTATCATTAGCAAAATTGTACGCACCCTCCATTCTATCTATTTTTAAACTCTAGTACTCACTATCCAGTAGTTGATATGTTAATTCCCTTGCGTTGTTGGAATGCTTTGACTGAAGGTCTCATGATGAAAGAACCTGAATAGTTGAGTTCTTAGCGTTATTGTTATAGTTGTGACTTATCTCTCATATTCCAGACATTTGGTTTGGTTGAAGGGAATGAAATTAGAAAGGAATAGAATGTAATGAAATTAGTAATATTTTCAGATAAATGTATATAATTTTTATTCCTATCAATATACAGCAGAGCTCAGACTTACCAATTTAAAAATGAATCATCCTCATTCCTACTCGTTCTCTTAACGAGCCTCATCATACAAAATCTGCACTTCCATTTTATTTCAACTCTTCCCCTTTCCATTCTTCTCACCCTTCAATTTTGTTTGCTACATTAGTTCCAATCCTACCACCCTACGGAACATTTAGTGTGGAAATTTATATAAAGAAGTTGTGTTAAATGTGAGAGGCTAGAGAAGTTCATTAGTTTTAATTATCTATCATAAACTTGTACAATTAAATTTTTTTCATATTTCACAGTTCTGAATGTAAGTAATTTAATAAGTTATAACGCAACCTGACAACCTAAATGAGTAAAGGCTTCTTATAGTTGCACATCTGGTGTTTAGAAAAACAGGATCATGTTCTCTATCTTACTTCCGTAAGATGATTTGTTATACTTTCTGCATGACTACTTATCTAATAGTCTGTGGTTTAAGTGAGGTGCAGGTGCAAGAAGCTGTTGATGTGTATCACGATGAGAAATATGCATCCAGAAGATGGTACTTCCCCTCATACAACTTCACTCTTTCAGTAATCTGGTCTCCTTTTCTTATAAAAGCGGCTATCTTTGAAAACATCGATGGAGTTTCATCTGATATACCTAAGCTTAATCTTGACAAACTTGATCCTGAATGGATCAAAGATTACAAAAAATTTGATTACATAGAGCTTGGTGGTGGAAAATGGTATCTCAAAACGGCAATCTACTATGAAAACAACACAGTTGTAGGGTGTCATAATTGCCCTCAGGAGAACATCACAAAACTGGGATTTGAGTATGCATATCGGAAAGCAATAAACTTAGCCTTGGAGTTCATCACTAGTTCTGAGCACAAGGCTTACACAATCTTTAGAACCTCCACGCCTGATCACTTTGAGAATGGAGAGTGGAACACTGGTGGATATTGTAACAGGACTATGCCATTCAAAGAAGGCGATGTTGATTTAATCGATGTGGACAAAACAATGCATGACATTGAGTTGGAAGAGTTTCAAAAGGCAGACAAAGGGTTGAATCTGAGACTATTTGACACAACTCACCTTTCATTGTTAAGGCCAGATGGACATCCAGGACCATACAGGACATATCAACCATTTTCGAGAGATAAAAATGCAAAGGTTCAGTTAGATTGCTTGCATTGGTGCTTGCCAGGGCCAATAGACTCTTGGAATGATTTAATGATGGAAACACTGATGGATGATTGAAGTGTTCAGGTAGAGTTGTATTTTGTCGCCTTTTGTAATCGTACATGCTTAATTGCATGCTTAATTACAAGCTGGTTTATTTGTTGATAAATATAGAAGTACATCTTGTGTTTAAGATACTGGGTTATGTATATTGCATTATGGAGTTTGTTTGTTTAGCTAAATGGTGCATCTAAGATAAGCTCTTCTAATCTATATTACCTCCTCCACCTGTCAGTAGAAAGAACCATGCATGTAAACAACTAAACTCTGCATATATGTTGGATTAGAAAAGAGAGTTCATATAATTTTAAGTACCTAATTTTAAAAATAAACTGTGTAAAGAGATTAGTGACATGAAATTCTCATATGACAAAGGTGTTACAATTACAACTAAATATCTTTCAGATGACTAGCTAAATGCACAATGAGAGATTGATGTCAGTTTTCATTTGTCACATTTTGTATAGACATTCCTATCTCTTCCAACAGAAATGGTGGCTAGGATCAATAGGAAATTATGTACTAGTTGAAAATTTCAAGAATGTCGAGTGCGCAACTGGAATCAAAATCCAATGGATGAAGCGAGATATCAAAATCGCGAATAGGAAAATTGGTCACTGAGTTTGGAGCTGATAGTATTCCAGTAAGACCTGATTCTGAACTTTGCAAATTTTGGCTAATTTTAAAGTCCTTCATGCAGTGAAATGGACATTTATACGATATTGTCGGCTCTTATACAATATTGTCGGCGCTGTCCCGCACCAATTTAATTTTGACTAATATTTAATAAATATTATTAAATATTTAAATTACAACAAAAATATCATAAAAAGTTTATGAGATATAATATTAATTTTTTTTCAATTTATTAAAATATAAACAAATAATTTTTATTTCAGAGTTAAACTATAATAAATTTATTAATCGAAAATAAAAATGGGGCAGGGAGTAGTAATTTAATTGGCCCCATCGCTTTTATCGGACGTTTGACGAATGATTCATTTTTATGGCACGGTCATTCATTTTTGGACAAAAATGACACACACAGGTTCTGCCACTAAAATCCGTAAGAATTGGCGTTATGGGGCCAATTAAATTACTTTGATTACTTTATATTTTAAGAAACAAAAAAATTGAAAATCTTTGATTTTTGACTGTCCAAAAATGTTAGTATAAATTCATGATAAACTAAGTAAAAATTAATAAAAAACAGTAATTCGACTCATAGTTGAAAATAACACATAATTATTAATGATAATAACAATACAGTAAAGAAAGATACAACTAATATAGATATGGAATGCATAAATGAAAACAGAAAATATGAAATGGAAAAAATAATGCAAATACAAAATACGAAATGGAAAAATTCAGGCTGCAAAATCAAAATACAATGATTCCGAGCAACATGCTGTGATCCAGGTTCAACATCACCATGATCATTGGTCACCAATACTTTGTGTTCACATAATAGGTGTATTGTTAACCCTAAATCTACATTGTAAATCACCGTCTTCCGCACTCTGGCGATTAACGTAAAATCTGGTTAAAGGTGCATCTGTTAGCCATATCTTGCCAGTATCAGTATCAAGGTTCATTTTGCAGCCAGAAATGGCGATGGTATATGGGTGTAGACATTGCAGAGCAGCGAAGTTCAATGCCTTATTAGCTGGTACAACATTTTCTTCCAAAAAAATAACTTTGAATTTGTTACTGCAATACAGTAACAATTTTGAGGAAATATAATACAAATTTTGAAAATTCTTTGCATTGGGATGGATTTAACTTGTTTTTCTTACATTTCATCACCAATAACCATTTCCAAATACCTTTGTTGTACATTTCTTGCTATTGTAACTTGTTGTACATTTCCCCGGTCAACAATTAATCCAACCACATCTACAACCCAAAAAAATAAAAAATGTTAATATATAACAAAATGTAATACAAAAAAGTACAATGGAAATGGAGTATAACAATTACCAATGCAGTGATCATCTTGGAAGTGAACCTTATTAACTGTTGAAAGATCAACAAAGTCAAATACATCTTCATAAGTGTCGGGAACTTCAGTAATTTGAGTTAAATAACAAATAATAATGTGCATGTCCCATTCTACACATTTATAATTGTCCTCGTAGGGTGTCACATGAAAATTTGAAATATCATAAGTTCGACCTTCGACAATTCGACCATGAAAATGACCTACCTCCCCAAACGGTATCCATGCATGCATACAATTGCGATGTACGAACCCATGAATAGATTTATGAGAACCATATAAATAAATTTGGTGATTGACAAGATTAATTTTTTAGAGCATCTTACATATTCATCAACAAGTATCATCTGCAAACCTCGATATGCTACATTGTTATTATTATAGTCATCGCATTGTCCTGATACTTGAACTTTTATTCTCCACTGAATTTGACTTACAGGTTGAAGGTTTTGTAGTGATGTGTACTGTACTGAAGCCATTGACATGTGGTCTAAATGGTTTATAACTTATGTTAGGTCACACAACACTGTAGAAGGAGGTTGAATACAGTGTATAATACAATCAAATCGATTTCTAACACAGGTAACAGTAAACAGATATATTCGATATAATAAACTCTGTTACAATGGAACTGTTCTCTCTCAGTGATGAACAAATATCACGAGAGCTGCTAGGTTACAATGTATAATCTTCTCGATAATGATAACACATATAGTGTAAACCTAGGTCTGTGTTTATATAGTACATAGTTACAAGATAACTTCTAATTAATATGGAATATAATTCTGTCTCCTAAAATATATCAATCAGATATCTTATACAATTCTTTAAGTCCTCTAACTCTTTCCATGCATAACTTCTTTTTGTATTAGTCTCGATCTTCTTTCCTGTAAATTAGCTTCCTTCCTTAACTGTTAGTCCTCCAGTACTTAAGTTCTGATATCCATCTTCTGATATTATCTTCTGATAATCTAAGTCCTGATATCCTTAAATTCTGACTTCCAGTAAGTTGATTCCAGTAAGTACTGATATTTCCTGTTTGTTAAGATCTGAAAACTAAACATGAAATATATTAGACATGACATCTCAAATATATCTAACAATCTCCCCCAACTTGTAAATTGTACAAAAATATACAAGTTAATAGATTTGATGATGTCAAAAACATTTAAGTTCAAATGTAATAAGAGTTTAATAAGACTATTAACTACAACTTACAGTCCTTTTAGTTTTACCAACTTCACTGGATCAATCTGAATCCATAATAATTTTTAACAAAATCTCTTACCATCTTGTCTTCAGCTTTCCTCAGAATCCAATCTGATAAATAGCTATTCTGAGAGCTTGAATTGATGTTCTTTCAAGTCCATCACCAAGTCTGATAACTCTAGGATGTGAAGAGTTTTCATTATAACATAAGCATCTTCCTTTCAGAATAACTTCCACCTTAGCAGAATTCTTCAGCATAGAAATTTCTCTTCCATCATCTTCAGTAATCATTGGTATATACTGAGAAGTCTTTGTACCAGAGATTTTAAATAGATCTCTTATAGCCTTCAAAATGTATTCTGACCATCTTCTTGTAACATCAGATTTTACTTCCAGAAGATAGTGAATATGTTGAAGTTCTCTGACAGACTTCTTTAGCACATCAGTATCAGCTAGTCTGTAAGTTAATTCATCATAGAGAAATAAAATCAGTTTCTCCTTTAGATTTTCCTTATCATGAGCATCTATCACGATTTGAACAGACAATACCTTGTTAAGGTGCTTTTGTTTGATTTGTTCATATGGGCTGTCTGTCAACATGAAAGGATCTCTTAGAGTAACTTCTACTCCTGTTTGTATTTTTTCTTCATCAGAACCTAATCCAGCTTTATCTCTAGGTTGCTTGGATCTCAATCCAAATGTTGCAAGTTGATTCATCAAGAGATTGGATTTTGATTCAACTGGAGTAGCTTTCTTCCATAACAGCTTCTTCTTATCAGCAATTGTCATCTTTTCCAAATTAATTTGATCAGAATTTGTTGTTTCTTCTGTAGCTTGTTGTTCTCTATTCTGAACAACTTGAGCAGTGTCAGAGGTTGTTTTAGATTCTTCAATTATCTTTCTTTTCTTCAGAATTTGAACAGTTTCATCTTCTATCAAATCATCATCATGCACTGTAGTTTGATAGACTGAAATGGAAGAACTTATCTTTTTCTCAATCTTTAAAGGTTCACCAACCTTTTCTTTCCCTTTTGAATTAGGATCAATCTCAGTTTGTGATCTAGTCTTGAACTTTAAAGTCTCAGAATTTGACTTTTCCCTGATCACAATACCTTTTCCTTAGTCCTTGAAGGTTTCTTTGTATCAGAAGCTTTAGACTTAAGATTTGTCTTCTCAGCAACAAATCTAACTTCTTCCTCCTTAAGAGTTTCCAAATCCATTCCTGGATTTTGTTTCAGAAATAATATTCTAGCTATCTCCTCATCAAGTGTTTGGATTTTAGGATTTTTGTAATAAACAGTAGTCTGCTTTCCCTTTAGCTTCAGAGTTTGTAAAAACTTCTGAGAGTCTTTAGATCCTGACTGAATCAGAATATCAGAATTTGACATCAGACTTTATTTATCAGAACTTGACTTCAGACTTTTAGCATTCACAGCATCAGAACTTGACTTGTTCTGTGTAGAAGATTTTCCTTGAACTTTTCCTTGACCTCTACTCTTATTAGAGTTTCCCTGGTCATCACTTTTATCATTCTTTTTCTTCAGTATTTCAGTAGGTGAGCATTTGGACTTAACTACCTTCTCCCCCTTTTTGGCATCATCGGGAAGTAAAAGTGAAAGAAGAAGTTCAACTGAAGATTGGATTTCTTCCAATTGAGCTTTCTGAGAAACTTGGTTAGTCAGGACCTCATCAATTTGGGCTTGTTGCTTCTCTTGAATCTTCTCAATGGCTTCAATTTTTTCAAGAGTAGGTATGATATATCTATTCTTATCAAGCTCAAGCTGTAGATCTAGCTTATCAGCATGTTTCTTTAGTGTATCAACCTTCTCATGAGTAGAAGAATGTAGACCTTGAAGATGTTTGGTAGATAGAGCAGTGATCTTGAGTTGTGTCTTTAAATCAGTATTTGTGAGCAACTCATCAGCTTTCGCAATATGCTCTGTCAGAATATTAGAACTTGGAATGAAATCAGTGTCATTCCACTTCTTGGTCCACTCCACACCTCTGTGAGTATCCTCCCAAGGAATAGGTGCTTCTTTTTCAACAAATTTCTTCACCGATTCTTCCTTTCCTAGTATAGGAACTGGAGTCTCAGCAGAAACACTTTCTTCAGAACTTGAGGAAGACTCATTATGTTCTGACAACACAACAGTGTGTGAAGCAACTGGAGATTCAGGAACAGCTTCATTTAAATTCTGAACATCAGAATTTATCTCTAGAGCTGGTGTGATTGATATCAATGGTATCTCAACATTTAAAATTGGAAAATGAGTTGGAAATTGCTGAGCTGCTGTAGATGGTGCTTCCAGATAAAGAACATTTGGTATATTCAAATTGTGAATATCTGTTTCAGAATTTTCAGTTTGTTCTTTAGCATCATCTGTAGCTTTGATAGGTGAGACAGGAGGGATTACAACTGTGTCAGTAGCAGTTTCTTTGGCTTGAGCTGGAAGGGCTTCAATAACAATTGGTTCTTGTGAGATCAGAGATTCCTGATCCCCTTCCCCAGCTGCTTCAGTATCTTCTGATGGAGCATTAGCCAAATACCTCCTAGCCTTCATTTTCTTCAATCTCCTTGCCAATGAAGGAGTTGCTTTAGCAGCTTCAGAACTTACATATTTCTTCTTCAAAGTATCAGAACTTCGAGCTGCAGTTTCTTTCTAAGAAGTAACATTCTCAGCTCCAACTATCACAGGTTCTGATGCATGAACCCGTGCTTCAAATGTTTCCTCAAATCAACAAAAGTTATTATTGACCATAATTGTAATCAAAACATTCATCAAAGGATAAAGTTAAAAATAGATGAAGTAAAGATTAACAAATTACAATTAAAATATGCACAGACACATAATTTGAGAAACAGAGACTAAACTTTGCAATTAAAGGAAATTTCATTAATATATCAAACGAGTACATTTCATTAAATTTATCGATTACATGCAAAAATTATAATATAGTCCTATTCTAAGATACTTAACATCAACAGCCTTAGTCCTAGTCTAAGAAAACCTATCGACTAGTTCTTTCTGCTGCTGACAAAGAGCACTGCAAGACGGATGATCCGTTCTTGCTGACGGAGAGCCTCTCTCCTTTCTTCTTCCAATCGATCAAGATGGAGGTGGTAGTCCATAAAAAAGAACAAGAGGTATGTGTGAACCTCTTGTGGAACAGAGTTCCAGAGCTCTTCAGGAATGGCGGTGACATGCCACTCCTGTTGCATAGTTGAAACGAACCATTTTTGTTTATGAAGAAGAAAAATGATGAGAATTAAAAGAGAAAGTGAGTTTGTGTAAAAATGGAAGATGATTTCGCTGGGATGAATAATCGGTTTAAATAGCCAATGAAATACCAAGGGACGCGAGGACTGTTTAAGGATTGAAAATAAAATAAATGATGCCTCGTCTCCCTAGACCGATGTGTAATAATAACAGTCAGTAAAAAGTTAAAGCAAGAGTTAATGAGCACGTAAAATAAACAATAATTACTGTGCACATGCAGTTTTTCAAGACAAACACGTTTATCACTAACCCATAATGATTATGACTGTTTTTATCTTACCCAAATATATTTTAATTTGACATGATTGTTTCAGTTTTTATCATAAATAAGTCAAGTAAAGAATAATGACACGTAAGCATCAATGATTCCATCAGAATTTAATATCAGAACTTAACTTATATCATATTTTAACAGTCATCAGAATATGGCTTCTGAACTCAAAAAGTGAATATCTTTTTCTGTGATTCTTCATACAAATACTGTTAGTCCCTTAACAATATGACAAGAATTACAGAAGGGGGGTTGAATGGAATTCTTGAAAATTTTTCTTGAAATAAAATGTTCTAACTCAAATATAAATATTAGTGTATTGATTAGTACAATGCGGAATAAAAACTTAAATGAATCAAAACACAAGTAATTAAAAACAAGAGTTTTTAAAAACTTTCTAGTGGATTTGAATGATTCCACCAGAGATATATATTATATATCGAGAGAACCCTGTGTGCAGAAGTGCTCACAGCTGCTTACAACAATTGAACTTCTAAGACTACAGAGAAATGCTAAGAATCCTGCTTACAAATGTTTCTCTACTTTTTTGCTTAGATCGATAGTGTCTTAGTTGCTACTACTTGGTTTATATATCACCAAGATTACAAAGTAATAAGACAAGATAATAAAACAAAAACTATCTAGTCTATTACAATGCTACTTCATTACTCTATTCCAGCATCTTTGAATATCTTCATAATAGCATGGAAATGGCAATGCTTCTTTGTTCTCGAAAACCCTGTTGAATAGGCTACCACATTCCATTTGCATCCACTTGACGCATGTGACTGTGTTGTCACTGTCAACAGATATTTGAATTTTTTATCCGTCGGGTTCATGATCATCCGTCGAGTTATTGATCATCCGTCAGGTTGTCTATTTGATCATCCGTCGATTTCATTGTAGGTTATCCGCCGGGTAGCAAACTGGCACTTGACTTCATTTCATTTATGCAGAATTACAAGACATCATCTATGTACAATTAATCAACCTATTCTGCATATCTAGTTAAAGTCAACATGAATTGAATACTACTTACAAAATCTATACAATGGTGAATGCAGAAATGTGTTACAGACTTATTGTTACATAAGCTACTCACTCGATGGATAATAAGTCATCATCCGTCGGGACTATAATGAGTCATCCGTCGGGACTATAAATCTTATCCGTTGAGTGCTACATTATTTCACTAAGTAAAATCTACTAAGGTGTTTTGTTCATGAAATCATCAAGTACACAACATATACACAACAATTTCCCCCAATTTATGTCTACTGGAATTGTAGCCATAAATTAAGAGATACTTGATGATAACAAAACACCCTAAAAATATGACTTTAAGAGAAAGTAGATATTACTGAAAAGTGCTTCAATTAACAAAAATGTACAAAGTTTTGCTCACAGTCATTTTTCAAGATGCTCCTCTAGCTTGAGCAGATTTGTCTAGTTTCTTGAAGGTCTGGATCTCTTTCCAAGATTTCTGTTGTTTTCCTCAATCTGATTTTGGAGCTGCCTGTCGAATTCCAGTTCATCAGATTCTGAGAGATTTAGCTTTCCTTGCATTTCCAAAAGAGTCTCATTGCTAGAGATGTTTAATTGGTCTTCTAATCTGAAGAATCTTCTCACACCTTTATCATCTATGAACTTCATCAGTCAGTAGGGCCTTAGATGCACTTTTCTCCCTGTGTAAGGGATGATTAGAGTCTTTGGGAGTGCATCTTTAGCTCTAACACTCCTTAGTTCTTCAATCTTCTTCAATACCAATCTTCTTGCAGTAATGTTGAACCCAAAGTTCTTCTTGAAGGATGAATAAACTTTAATAAGTAGAGCTTGGCTTTCTTGAAGGATCCTGTGAAAAGGCCACTGAATCTCCTTTCCTCCTTTGTACTTGAACACTAACCTTTCAGGTAGGTTTCTGTATGCATCAATTCCTCTCACTTCATCTAGTTCATCCAGATAGAGGTTTAGATCAGAAAATTATTTGATGTCACACAAGTACAGATAGTCTCCCTTATTGACTTTAGATTGAGCTTTGACTTGAGATTTGGATTTGAGTGGTGACAGCTTCACTTTCTTGACTGCTCTTGACTTTGTTCTTTTTGGCTTGCTAAGGATTGGTTGATTGAAGTCAGGAATTGGTATGTTCTCCCATTCTATTGGCTCATCCTTGGGCACAATAGGTTCACCATGAATATTCCTGTAGGGATCCACCACCCTGATATCTTCAAATACCACAGAGGGCTTTGATGCTTGAGTTGTAGATGGTGTAGATTCCTTAGGAAATTGATCTTCCAATTCCCTGTCAACAATATCCAGTTTCCTTTTAGTTCTTTTAGCCAATTCCTTCTTCCTTGGAGATTTCTTCTGTTGTTCAACTTGCTTATTTGATTCAATAGCTTCAGATGGTTGAGAAGGAATTTGTTGTGATGAATTTACAGCTTGTAGTTTGGCCAAGATAGCAATCTGCTCTTTCTTTTGTTTAGTCTTTTTAGCATTTAGAGCAGCTTGCTTCTTTTCTTGCTTCAATCTAGCCTTTTCTTCTCTCTTTGCTTGAGCAAATTGAGGATGTACAGCCACCACACAAATTTCTTTCCCATTTTTGAAAATCTTGGTAATTCTCCTTCTGGAAGCTGAATCAGTTGGATCTTTGTATAAAGCAATTGACCTTGACAGAAGCTTCTTCTCATCAGGCTTAGGTGTTTCATACACAGTGTCCAAAGGGTTCTTCAATGATGATTTTGAGTAGTTTGCCCTTGGTTTAAGAATTAATTCAGCCTTTGGAGATTTGATTCAGGAAGACTGTCCTCTTTTCAGATAGTTTATGCTCATCTCATTCACACTAATTTGCTTGACTTGAGAGTGATGGATGGCTGACTTAACTGGCTCCTTGACAAGTTTAAACTTCTTCTGTATTTCCTCATCAATCTTCTCCCAGTTGACTAAACTCAACTTTTCCTTATCAGCTATTCTTAAGTTGGCTGCTGCTGCATTGATCAGATCTATACTATTTGTAACTGATGGCTTTGAGATAGTAATTGAAGGTACAATTACTTTACTATTTTGAATTTGAAGCCTCTCCCCCTCACTTGGTCCTTTCTCCCCCTTTTTGTTATCATCAAGTTGAGTAGAGGAGGGGGTTTGAGGAGCCACCAGTTTTTGAAGTAGATCAGTCTGTTGGGCTTAATGGAGATGAATGGCAGTTGAAGATGCTTCCATGGCTGACATTCTTGTGTCCAAGGCATCTATCTTGGTTGACAGATCAGAATTTTTCCTTAATTGCCGCTTGATGTCAAGCATTGTAGCTTCTGGAAGTTTAGAATCTATCATGTCTGAAATAGCCTTTTTCATCTCCTCAATATCATTCTTTATAGTGTTCACATCCCTAACATGCTGGAAGCCCTGGATTTGTTGAAGTTGCAGGGAGGCTAGATGTGCCTGAAGGAGCTTCTTGGTGCTAGCATTGGTAGTGGTTTGAAGAGCAGTATTTGTCTGATTGATTAACTGGATCAGGGTTGTCCTGAAGTAATGCTCATCATAGTGCTTTGAGAATGCCCATGATGGCATACCTGACCTTGAACTTGAGCCTACTTCTCCCCCTATGTCCATTGCTTCATCTTCACTATCCCCGCTCACATCTCCAAAGAAATCAGCTGAACCACCAGTCTCATAGTCCACATCACCAGCTGTAGAAGGCAAAGTTGTGATGGCATCCTTAGCCCTTTGCATAGACTGAGTGGTATGCATCAGATTGAGCATTCTTTCTGCATTGTCATTGCCCTGTTCAGCTAGAATTTGATAGGCTGGAACAGGGTGAGTAAATGCCTCAGCATCAAGGGAAGTAGAATCTATAACAGCTTTAGGATGCTGAGATAGTCCTTCCCTGTCTACATCCTGGACATTCATTGACTCACTAGCAATGACATCCATCCTTATTGCTCCAGTACCTGCATTTCTCTCTTTTGTTACATCAGGGTCTCACCCTGGCTCCCCACCCTCACACCCTCACCTTCACCTACTAAGGTGGGACTCCTCTCACTCTCTTTTGTAAATCCTGAAGAAATGGATTGCAGATTTTCACTCATTTCCTCTCCTTTTTCCTGGGAGCAACCCAGACTCTCACTCAAAACACTCTTCTCTCTCAATCCTAAGAGTGACTGCACGACACTAAATCTTCTGCACTTGAAATAATTGAAGTTTGAAGCTGTGCAGAGATACTCGACGGATGAGTGATATTCATCTAGTGAGTGGTTTTGCTATCCGACGGATAACTGCTGTTAGGCTTATCCGTCGGGATACAATCACTACTCGATGGATGAGAAATATCCGTCGAGAGAGTAGAAATGAATGAGCCGGGAATAGAAACTATTGTTGACTCTGTGCTGATTGAAGATATTTTAGGCACAGATGACACAACAGTTCCTGAAAGAATTGGCAAGTGAGCCAACAAATCATCTAAAAGATGATGCTCACTTGCACTAGATTTTGGCTTCCCCGACAGAGTTAAAGAAGGGGAATCAGGAATTGATGTGTTTATCATATCCACATCCAGAGAATTTGTTGGTGAGTTTGGTGTTTGAGGTGCTTCTATAACTAGAGATTTTGGCCGTGACTCCATATTTATTGGAGCCACATCAAACTGAATTTGTGAAGGTACAATGACTGTGTCTTTAGCACCAGTTTGCACAGTGTGTGTACCCTGTGCATCCCCAAAGGTTTTTGATTTCTTCTTTCTGGCATAAGTTTGAGGTGAGCTTGTGTCCCTAACCCTCTTGGCCTGTGCTCTTGGTTGAGAGCTTTGTTCAATAGCTACATCCTTTTGGGAGGAAGCAGCTAGAAACGAGCTTTTGTCCTTTTTAAGCACTGCAGTGTGGTTAGGCTGGGATTCACTCAACTCTCCAACCTTATTCTTGGGGTTTCTTTTATGTTCACCCTTTCCCTCACCTAACTTACCCTCCTTCACACTCCCCTATTTGACTTTAGTGGATTTTTCAACTAGCATCTTTTGGGAACTAAAGGGGGCTTTCTTTGATTTGGATTTTAAAATAATTGTAGGTTTGGCAGCTTTGGTAGGCAACTGTTTGGTCATTGACACAGTTTCCATAGCCATACTTGAACTCAAAGAAATTGTGGAGGTTGGAATAGTTGTAGGGATAGGTGAACTTACCTCACTTACCTGAGGTGCTTGCATTACAGGAAAATAGAACATTGGCACATCCTTGTGATGATTGGCCCTGTTCAAAACTGCAATGAGCCTTCTCTCTTGAACCCAACAATTTAGTTTGTTGTTAGGGTTCTCAAGCACAATCTCTTCACAGAGGTGGTTAGCTAATAACATAAGAAATCTAGCATAATACACATTCTTACCTCTTTTATTTAACTCTCCTAATTTAAAACCTAACTCCAACAAGACAAGGTCACTGAAATTGTAGAATTTATCTGTAACTAGCATGTAGAGCATGTTAAGCATGGAAATATTCACTGAATCAAAATTACTGATCTTTCTTGAGAAAACCTTTGTAACTACATCACACAAGAAACTCCACTCTTTCCTAAGACCCATTCTCCAAATAATACTCAATTTAGAAGTAGGAAGTGCATAGTACATGGAATTAAGCATATTGATTATATCAGTGTTAGTGTGTGGTGAAGTCACATTGTTATCAGGAATTTTGAAACATGCTTTTATCACATCACTATTGATACAAAATTCTTTACCTTTAATGGTTAGAGTGATAGTCTTATCTGTAGAGTTGTAGGTAGCAGTGGTCCACATCTCTTCAACAACTTCACAGAAGATTGTGGGTGATTCCAGGATGGCATAGTTGAGCTTGCAACTCTTCACAAAGTCCATCATCTTGTGATAGTCTCTAGATTGCTGAATACCCTTGTTCACTAGTGCGGTGAAATTGTTCTTCTAATAAATGAACCCAGTTTGAGACATAATCTTTACAATAGGTGCCATTGTTAGAGAATAAGAGCTTGAAGAGAAAGAGAGTAAGTGCTTTGAGAGAGAATGAAATTTGAGCAGTTGAATTGAGAATGATAAAAGAAAAGCAATTGCAATGAAATAAGCTTTTATACTATCTCAAAGATAACTGATAAAAATAATAAAGTAAAATAAAGTAACCAATAGAAATTGTCTAAAATAGCCGTTTAAAAATAAACTGTAAAAATTCCACCCATTATCCGTCGTGTTATGCTTACAAACTGTAAGTATACTCGATGGATAATGTACAGGGAATTAACGGCTGAGATTAAGACAATTCGACGGATGAGGATAAACTGTTATCCGTCGAGACATAAAATATTCCAGAAAAATAATTGATTTTTATTAGCAAATAATATACCGACGGATGATCAAACTCGATGGATAAGGATCATCCGTCGAGATGTAAATTTTGACTTAGCCAAAATCTCATCTATGACTGAAAAATCAATTAAATTTTTGGCTGCATTTCAACTTGCAAATTAACTCACATAGATTTAAGAGTAATTAATCATACCTAACTCACTTACCAACCTTGAAAAGGTGGATTCATCCAGTGGCTTAGTAAAGATATCTGTAAGCTGCTTCTCACTTGGAACAAAATATAGTTCCACAGTACCATTCATTACATGTTCCCTTATGAAATGGTAGTTGATATCTATGTGCTTTGTCCTTGAATGTTGTAATGGATTTTCAGTGATGGCAATTGCACTTGTGTTATCACAGAAAATAGGAATCCTTTCAACTTGCAAACCATAGTCTAGCAATTGATTTTTCATCCATAATATATGTGCACAGTAACTACCAGCAGTAATATATTCAGCTTCAGCTGTAGAAGTAGAAACTGAATTTTGCTTTTTACTGAACTAGGACACAAGCTTGTTTCCTAGAAATTGACAGGTTTCTGTTGTACTTTTTCTATCAATTCTACAACCTGCATAATCTGCATCTGAATAACCAGTTAGATCAAAACCAGAATCTCTAGGGTACCAAATGCCAAGATTTGGTGTTCTCTTGAGATATCTGAAAATTCTCTTAATAGCTATTAAGTGAGATTCTCTAGGATCAGCCTGAAATCTAGCACATAAACATGTAGCAAACATTATATCTGGCCTACTAGCTGTTAAGTACAGAAGTGAGCCAACTATGCCTCTATAACTTGAAATATCCATAGACTTTTCAGTAGTGTTTAATTCAAGCTTAGTTGCAGTGGCTATGGGAGTTTTTGCAGATGTGCAATCCATTAGATCAAACTTCTTTAAAAGATCAAAAATATATTTAGTTTGATTAATGAATATTCCATCACTAACTTGCTTAACTTGTAAGCCAAGAAAGTAAGTTAGTTCTCCCATCATACTCATTTCATACTTACTTTGCATCAATTTGGCAAACTTTTTGCAAAGTTTCTCATCTGTAGAGCCAAAAATAATATCATCTACATAAATTTGAACAAGTATACTAGAGCCATTAACATTTCTGAAAAATAAAGTTTTATCTACAGTACCTCTTGTGAAGTGATTTTCCAAAAGGAACTTTGATAAAGTGTCATACCAGGCTCTAGTTGCTTGCTTCAATCCATAGAGTGCTTTCAAAAGATAATAGACATGTTCTGGAAAATTTGGATCTTCAAAGCCAGGAGGTTGACTGACATAGACTTCTTCCTCCAAATCTCCATTCAGAAAGGCACTTTTGACATCCATCTGATAGACCTTGAAATTGGCATGGGCTGCATAGGCTAAGAAGATTCTGATGGCTTCAAGTCTTGCAACAGGAGCAAATGTTTTATCAAAATCTATTCCTTCTTGTTGAAAATAGCCCTTATCAACCAATCTAGCTTTGTTCCTGACTACTATGCCATTTTCATCCATCTTTTTTCTGAATACCCATTTGGTATCTATTGGATTCTTTCCTTTAGGCTTGGGCACCAGCTTCCATACTTTATTCCTTTCAAATTGGTTTAGCTCCTCCTGCATGGCTAAAATCCAATCAGGATCCAACAAAGCTTCTTCTACCTTCTTTAGTTCTTCCTTGGAAAGAAAGCTGTTGTATAGACATTCATCCTGAGTTGCTCTTCTTGTTTGAACTCTAGAAGAAACATCATCAATGATAAGCTCAAATGGGTGATCTTTTGTCCATTTCCTTTGTTGAGGTAGATTAGCTCTAGATGAAGAAACCTCATTGTTGTCTTGATGTGTGATTGAGTTTTGATTATTAGAAACTCCCCCTGAGTTTGTGGATCTTTGATTTGAGAAAGGGGAACTTTCTATAAGTGATCTACCTTGACTTCCTGCTCCTTTTGATAACCCGACGGATGGTGAATTTTGAGTGCCGATGGATGAAGCTGGTTGTCTTCCGACGGATGACACAGATTGCCTCCCGACGGATGAAGCATTATGCAACTCGACAAATGTTGAGTTTTGTGCTTCATTGGTAGTAGATTTATCTGTATTATCCTTAAACACTGTTTCTTGATCACTTTCATCATCACTGCCATCACTAACCATCTCCACATTGTCGAATTTGAGGTTCTCATGGTAATCTCCATCTTTCAGTCTTTCAATCTTTTTATCATTAAAATTTAAACACAACATGTATTGATTCCACAACAATGTTGGTTCTTATATTGTAGACTCTATATGCTTTACCAACAACATATCCAACAAAAATTCCTTCATCTGCTTTAGCATCAAACTTCCCATTTTGATCAGTTTGATTTCTCAGAATATAGCATTTGCAGCCAAAGACATGAAGAAAATTTAGAGTTGGCTTCTTGTTCTTGAACAATTGATGGGGAGTCATGTATATTTCTTGATTAACCAGAGAAATATTCTGAGTGTAGCATGCAGTATTTACAGCTTCAGCCCAGAAATATGTTGGCAATTTAGATTCTTCAAGCATTGTCCTGGCAGCTTCAATAAGTGATCTGTTCTTCCTTTCCACTACTCCATTCTGTTGTGGAGTTCTTGCTGCTGAAAACTCATGCAGAATCCCATTTTCCTCACAAAATACTCTCATGACAGAATTCTTGAACTCAGTTCTATTGTCACTCCTGATTCTTCTAACTTTGAAATCAGGATGATTATTGACTTGCCTTATGTGATTGATGATGATTTCACTAGCCTCATCTTTAGACTTTAGGAAATACGTCCAAGAGAACTTTGAGAAATCATCTACAATTACTAGGCAAATTTTTTTCCTGGAGATGGAAAATACATTGACTGGTCCAAACAAATCCATGTGAAGCAGTTGCAAAGGCTCTTCAATTATTGAATCAAGTTTCTTCATGAATGATGCTTTAATCTGCTTCCCTTTTTAGCAGGCATCACACAACCCATCCTTAGAAAACTCCACTAGAGGAATGCCTCTAACCAGTTCTTTCTTCACTAGCTCATTCATGGTCTTGAAGTTTAAATGGGATAGCTTCTTGTGCCATAGCCAACTTTCATCCTGACTTGCTTTACTGAGAAGACAAGTTACAGATTCTGCATTTGATGAGTTAAAATCAGCTAGGTACACATTTCCTTTTCTCACACCAGTGAGAACCACTTTGTTGCTTCTTTTATTAGTCACAACACATGCTTCTGAATTGAAGGTTACTGAGTTGCCTTTATCACAAAGCTGGTTGATACTCAACAAGTTGTGTTTGAGACCATCCACTAAGGCAACCTCCTCAATGATGACATTTTCCTTTGAAATCAAGCCAAATCCCACAGTATAACCCTTGCTGTCATCTCCAAAAGTAATATTTGGGACAGCTCTCTCCTTAAACTCTGTGAGCAGGGTAGAATCACCAGTCATGTGTCTTGAACAACCACTATCCAAGTACCAAAGATTCTTTCTGTTTCCTTGCACACATCAAAATCAAATCAAGTTGATTTTGGTACCCAAGTTTCCTTGGGTCCTGCCTTGTTAGCTTTCTTTTTCTGTTTCTTAGGCTTTATCTCATTTGACTTAGGGATATCAGATTCATCCTTGGTCATTTGAGTTTGGCCTTTGAAACCATTCATTACAACAGAATTATCATGCATATTATTATTAACAGGGAATGGCATGCTATTAGTAAACATGTTATTCCAGTATGGCATGCTAAATGGCATTTGTGGCATACTAAATACAGCATAATAGGGATTAGGTGCAAATGACATGTTAGCAAACTGTGCATTCATATTCTGTGCAGACATAGCATTCATAGGCATGGGAGGCATGGCATTCATGTTAGGAAATTGAGGTTGCACATACATGGAAGTAGGCATGGCAGATTTGTAATTAACAGACAAATGATTTACACTACCACACTTGACACAGATTTTTCTAGGAGCATATTTATCAGGTGTGTAGTTATTGTGTTTGTTAATCCCTACTTTACCATTCCTATTGTTTTTCTTTTTAGTCTCTGTTTTTACCTCAATCTTTTCAAGTCTGTCACTTAACTGTTTGACAGTCATGTGACCAATATTAGCCTTTTTCACTTTCTTAACTTGACTCGATTCTCCTGAAACAAAGTTCTTGGAAACAGACCCATGTTTCTCATTCAGCTTAACAAATTTGGCTTTACTGATAGGCTTGCTCACAGCCGACGGATGAGTATTTTCATCATTCAATGGATAATACTTTTTGTTATCCAACGGATGATCCTCATCATCCGGCGAGTCTACATCTGTTAGCACTCCATCTACCAAATTAGGTTCTAGTTTCTCTTTGTTCTTTTTCCAGGCTTCATCACAGAAAGACTCAATTCCTTGAACTTTGGGGATTTGAGCATGGACATACCTGGATGTTTTCCAAGCTTTAATCACCTCTTGTTCACGCTCGAGCTCCTTCTTTAGTATTTCCTCTTTCTTCAAGGACTCAGTTAATTCCTCCTTGGCAATTTTACACTCAATTCTTAATTTTTCAAAATCAATGAACTGAGACTCAAGCACATTATTTCTCTCACTTAAAAACAAATTGTTTTCTTTGATTTTAGCATTTTCTTTAGTAAGAGACTTAAGTGTAACACGCAAATGATATAGCTCTGTAGACATGTCATTTATGGCATCATTACACTCAGCTTTAGATAAATGTGCAAGATTTGTAGTAATTACCTGATTACTTGAAGAACTTGTTTCTGTCTCATCTGACTTGGCCATTAGGGCTAGATTGATATAGCTGACATCTTCATCTTCATCTAGACCATCTGCTGCCCAGTCATTTTATTGTGTTATGAAATCCCTTTCCTTTTGTTTGAGCAGCTCAAAGTATTTTTGCTTATAATCCACTGCCTCAAACTTTTTCTTACTGAAATCTGACTTTCTACACTCTCAGGCAAAATGCCCTGCCAAGCCACATTTGAAATATTTGAATTTTGACTTATCCACCATGTTTCTATTTGGCTTGGCTGCTCCAAAGTTCTTCTTGAACTTGAGCTTAGAAAATCTCCTGGAAAGAAATGCTAGGTGTTCATCAATGTCTTCCATGTCATCTTGGCTAAAAGAATCTTCACTTTCTACTGCAAGCCCCTTGCCCTTGTTCTCACAGACCCTTGAAGTTGATTCAACAACTTCCATCTTCACTTCCTTCTCCTTTTCCAACTCAGCAACTAGTGCAATGGATCCTCCTTTCTTCTTTCCTCTCTCCATCCTTTCATCCTGCTCTATTTCAAGCTCATAGGTTTTCAGGATGCCATACAGTCTCTCCAAAGTAAACTCCTTATGATCTTGTGAGTTTCTTAATGAGACTGTCATTGGTTTCCATTCCTTTAGAAGAGATCTAAGGAATTTCAGATTGGAGTCTTTTGTCTGATAGACCCTTCCATGCAACTTTAGAGCATTTACTAGTTTCTGAAACCTACTAAAAATGTCAGTGAGAGACTCACTTTCTTCATTGTGAAAATGCTCATATTGCTGAATCAAGAGCTGCATCTTATTTTCTCTAACTTGCTCAGTGCCATCACAGATTATCTGTATTGTATCCCAAACATCCTTGGCAGTTTTGCAGTTGATAATGTTGTCAAACATATCTCCATCAACTCTATTAAATAGGATGTTCATGGCCTTTTTATCCTTCCTGACTTGTTTAATGTCAGGATCAGACCATTCATGCCTTGGCTTGGGGACTGATGGCTCGTTTCCTGTTGCTGCTCTCATTGGAACATGAGGGCCTCTTTCTATGCAGTCAACATAGGCCTCATCTTGAGAAAGCAAATGAAGATGCATCTTTACCTTCCAATGATGGTAATTATCTTTATCCGGAAAAGGGATCTTGACTCCAACATCCTTCTTGTTCATCTTGCTGTATTGTTTTGATCTTTAAACTCTTTGTAAGTTAAGAGCTTGCTCTGATATCAATTGTTAGTCCCTTAACAATATGACAAGAATTAGAGAAGGGGGGTTGAATGGAATTCTTGAAACTTTTTCTTGAAATAAAATGTTCTAACTCAAATATAAATATAAGTGTATTGATTAGCACAATGCGGAATAAAAACTTAAGTGAATCAAAACACAAGTAATTAAAAACAAGAGTCTTTAAAAACTTTCTGGTGGATTTGAATGATTTCACCAGAGATATATATTATATATCGAGAGAACCCTGTTTACAGAAATGCTCACAGTTGCTTACAACAATTGAACTTCTAAGACTACAGAGAAATGCTAAGAATCCTGCTTACAAATATTTCTCTGCTTTCTTGCTTAGATCGATAGTGTCTTAGTTGCTACTACTTGGTTTATATATCACCACGATTACAAAGTAATAAGATAATATAATAAAACAAAAACTATTTAGCCTATTATAATGCTACTTCATTACTCTATTCCAGCATCTTTGAATATCTTCATAATAGCATGGAAATGGCAATGCTTCTTTGTTCTCGAAAACCCAGTTGAATAGGCTACCGCATTCCATTTGCATCCACTCTACGCATGTGACTGTGTTATCACTGTCAACAGATATTTGAATTCTTTATCCGTCGGGTTCATGATCATTCATCGAGTTATTGATCATCCGTTGGGTTATCTATTTGATCATCCGTCGACTTCATTGTAGGTTATCCGTCGGGTAGCAAACTGGCACTTGACTTCATTTCATTTATGCAGAATTACAAGACATCATCTATGTATAATTAATCAACCTATTCTGCATATCTAGTTAAGGTCAACATGACTTGAATACTACTTACAAAATCTATACAATGGTGAATGCAGAAATGTGCTACAGACTTATTGTTACATAAGCTACTCACTCGATGGATAATAAGTCATCATCCGTCGGGACTATAATGAGTCATCTGTCGGGACTATAAATCTTATCCGTCGAGTGCTACATTATTTCACTAAGTAAAATCTACTAAGGTGTTTTGTTCATGAAATCATCAAGTACACAACATATACACAACAAATACTGACTTGATTCTTCAGAGTGTAATCATCAGAACTTCCATCAGAACTTATCCTCAGAAATTATGTAAATAACACTTAACTGTTTGTCAAAAACAACTTAATCACCACAATAATTTTCATCATTCATATGGAGTGAAAGTGTGTGTATTCAGCAGGATATCAGATAAAGATTAAAGTTTGATAAACTTCAGTACATCTTAGAAATAAGGCGTTACTAAGAAAAGTGCTTAAAATCTATCATCAATCATGAAGTCTACTATAGAACAAATTTATGCAAGAGTCCACCTCAACTGTTTGTACTCATTTTATGCATCTTTTGAAATTTCTTTTTACAGTGGCTTCTCAGTGTAAGTGAGTCACGACTGATTATCAGAATTTATGTTATTGTCATAGTATTTCTCCAGTAATCAGAGAATGTGAAAAGTCACCAAGAATATTTAATTGCTTTTCTAATGCATATTACTTAATACCAGCAATGCACTTGGGTCTTCCCTTCCACATATTTACTCTAGATCTCAAAGGATTACCTGACTTTTCTTTTCTTTTCTTTTGATAAGTGAGGCTTATCAGCATTTAGTTCATTCTTAAGATTTACTGACATCAGAATCTGACAGATAAGAAGCAAGAATCTAGTTTGTGACTTAGTAATAAGTTACACAAAGTAAACTTGACTAAGCTCAAAATCAGAATTTGCTTGTGTTAATGAGTTTCCACATAAACAACTACTTCAAACATAGGATTTCTAGTATGTTAAAGACTACTAGGTCAGCATCTAGCACAGTTATCCTCATTGGATTGAATAGTCACAAAACATTCAAAACACTATCAGAGTTTAAAGATCCACATCGGATAACAATCAGTATTTAATGAATTTCAATTAAAGAACAGATTACATGAAGATAAACCAATCTGTAAACACGGATCATAAAGTCTGATGCATGAGAACAAAAACTAAGCAGATTTAGAGAAAGAACCTGAAACCATTTCAAGTTCATTTACCAGTCTTGTAAAAGTAGCTTCACATAGTGGTTTTGTGAAGATATCTTCTAGTTGTTAATCTGTTGGAATAAAATGTAATTCCAATGTACCTTCCATCACATGTTCCCTTATGAAATGGTACCTAATGCTGATGTGCTTTGTCATTGAGTGTTGAACTGGATTACCTGTCATAGCAATAGCACTTTGATTATCACAATAAATAGGGATTTTAGAAAATTCTAACCTATAATCCAGTAACTGATTCTTCATCCAAAGAATTTGTGCACAACAGCTTCTTGCAGCAATATATTCTGCTTCTGCAGTTGATGTGGAAATTGACTTCTGTTTCTTGCTAAACCAATGCCTCCAAGAAATTGGCAGCTTCCACTAGTGTTTTTCCTGTCTATTTTGCGTCCTGCAAAATCTGCATCTGAGTAACCTATTAGCTTAAAATCTGATTCTCTAGAATACCACAATCCCAGATCAGCTGTACCCTTAAGGTACTTGAAAAATCTTTTCACAACTATTAAGTGAGGTTCTCTTGGATCAGCCTGAAATCTTGCACAAAGAAAGGTAGCATACATGATATCAGGTCTACTTGCTGTTAAATAGAGTAAAGAACCAATCATACCTCTGTAGTTAGTAATATCTACTGGTGAGCCAATATATTTATCTAACTTGGTTGCAGTGGCCATGGGAGTGGATGATATTGAACAATCTTGCATTCCAAACTTCTTAGTATATTTCTGGTGTACTTGGATTGACAGATAAAAGTACCTTCTTCATTTTGCTTGACTTGAAGTCCCAGAAAATAGTTGAGTTCTCCCATCATACTCATTTGATATTTTGACTGCATTAGCTTTGCAAACCTCTCACAGAGTTTGACATTTGTAGAACCAAATATGATATCATCAACATATATTTGTACCAAAAGTAAGTCCTTTCTATGGTTGAGGTAGAACAGTGTTTTATCAATTATACCTCTGTGAAATCCGCTTTCTAGAAGGAATTAAGCTAAAGTCTCATACCATGCTCTAGGAGCTTGCTCAAGGCCATAAAGTGCTTTGTCAAGCCTGTAGACATGATTTGGAAATTTTGAATCTACAAAGCCTGGAGGTTGTTCAACATAGACCTCTTCTTTCAATTCTCCATTAAGAAAAGCACTTTTCACATCCATTTAAAAGACTTTAAACTTTTTATGAGCAGCATAAGCCAAAAAGATCCTTATGGATTCTAATATAGCAACCGGTGTAAATGTTTCATCATAATCAATACCCTCCTATTGAGAGTAGCCTTTAGCAACCAACCTTGCTTTATTCCTTGTAATTATGCCATCACTATCAGTTTTGTTTCTGAACACCCATTTTGTGCCAACAACTGATCTGTTATTTGGTCTTAGCACTAGGGTCCAGACTTTATTTCTTTCAAATTCATTTAACTCTTCCTGCATTGCTTGCACCCAATCAGCATCTTGAAGATATTCTTCCACTTTCTTTGGTCCACTCTGAGATAGAAAAGAATGATAGAGACATTCACTTGATGTTGCAGTTCTAGTTCTGACACCTGCTTCAGGATCTCCAATAATTAAGTCAGGTGTATGTGATTTGGTCCACTTCCTTGCAGATTGAAGTTGACTTCTAGAACTGGATCCTCCCCCATGATCCATACTGTCTCCATCAGCATTTTCTGATGCTCCCCCTATAGTTATGCTCTCTGAGACTTCAGAATTTGACTTGTATCCTTAAGGATTTGAAGTATCAGAGCTTCCAGAATTATCAGAATTTAACTCATCAGAACTAGATGAATCAGAGTTTGAAGAGGCAGTGTCAGGTTCTGATGCTTCTTTAGAGTTTTGAGATGTGGTAGGATCTTCAGCTTGCTCCCCCTGGACAGGTGCATTTTCCTTTGGAGTCGTTACCACAGATTCAATGACATCAGTACTTACAGGTTCAGAGTTTAAGTCATCAGAATTTAAGTCTTCAGTTTCAAATCTCAGCTGATCGTGATCATTGAAATCTTCAAGTCTGGTAATCTTCTTATCATCAAAAGATACATTGATAGATTCCATGACAACCCTTGTTCTTAAATTATAGACTCTGAAAGCTTTTGTGGAAAGTGGATATCCAACAAAAATTCCTTCATCAGCTTTTAGATCAAATTTTGACAGCTGTTTAGGATGAGTCTTAAGAACAAAACACTTACATCGAAATACATGAAAGTATTTCAGATTTGGCTTCTTTTTCTTCACCATCTCATATGGTGTTTTTCCATGCTTGTTTATGAGTGTTGCATTCTGTGTAAAACAAGCAGTTTGCACAGCTTCAGCTCAAAAGTAGGTTGGCAGCTTTGCTTCATCAAACATAGTTTGTGCAACTTCAATGAGAGTCCTGTTCTTTCTTTCTACAACTTCATTTTGCTGTGGAGTTCCAGGTGCAGAAAATTCTTGTTTGATTCCATTCTCTTTGCAGAACTCTTCCATGATTGAATTCTTGAACTCAGTGCCATTATCACTTCTTATAATTTTAATAGAATCTTTGACCAACTTATCCAGCTGTCTGACATGATCAGTTAGAGTAAATGCAGTTTCATTCTTCTTATGCAAGAAGTACACCCGGGTGTACCTTGTGAACTCATCCACTATAACCATAGCATATTTCTTCTTTACAATAGACATGACATTGACTGGACCAAATAGATCAACATGCAGTAGGTGATAAGGCTCAAGAATTGATGACTCGGCTTTGCTCTTGAAAGAAGATTTTCTTTGTTTTGCCTTTTGACATGAATCACAAAGGCCATTAGGAGCAAATACTGATTTTGGCAATCCTCTCATAAGATCTTTCTTTACAAGCTCATTTATGTTGTTGAAGTTTAAATGAGAGAGTCTTTTGTGCCAATTCCAGCTTTCTTCAATTGATGCTCTACTCATCAGACAGATTGCAGAACCATCAGAACTTGTTGAAAGTCTGGCTTCATAAATGTTACCATGCCTGTAACCTTTCAGAACCACTTTTCCTGTAGAATTGCTTACAACTTCACAGTGTTCTTTAAAGAAATCCACATGACAACCTCTGTCACAGATTTGACTCACACTCAGCAGATTGTGTTTAAGTCCTGCGACAAGAGCTACTGTTTCAATGATGACATTCCCAAGATTAATATTGCCATATCCCAGAGTTTTTCCCATGTTTCCATCTCCATAAGAAACTTCTGGGCCAGCTTTCTCCACAAAGTCTGAGAGCAGGGCTTTATTTCCAGTCATATGTCTTGAACATCCACTATCCAGTACTAGGATGTTTCTCTTGTTGCCCTGCAATCACAAAGACACTAATGGTTAGTTTTAAGGACCCAGACTTGCTTGGATCCTTTGGACTGTTTAAGTTTGTTAGCATTTGTAGCGGATTTAATATCAGAGTTTATGCTAACATGTTATTTATCAGAACTTATATCAGACTTTGCATCAGACTTTACACCAGAAGGAATTAAAGCAACTTTCTTCAAAGAAGGTTTTATTTGATAATAATCAACGTATAAACTATGATATTCCTTACAAGTATAAATTGAATGCCATAAACTACCACAATGAAAACAAGGATTTTGTGGCTTAAACCTAACAGACTGACTCTTAACTCCTGACTTAGGAGGTAAAGAGTTTATATTCTTATTCTTCCTGCAAAAAGAAGCAAGATGGTTAGAATTTCCACAGTTATAACAATTCTTTCTAGGAGCATTAGGAACAGGCATATAGTTATTGTTTTTATTCACACCTTCCCTTCTATTCCTATTTTTTCCTAGTTGTCTTAACCTTGTTGACATTCCTTATTTCTTTCAGCTTATGCTTAAGCTGCTTCTTTGTCATTAAGCCTATGCTGACTTCAGCTGGTTTATCTTGTTCTAATTTGTCAGAAGTTGACTTCTCCTTAACTTCTGTCATAGACTCTTTCATCTTTTCAGAATCAGACTTTACAGTTTTAGCTACAAACTTAACAGAATTTACCTTTGGCTTAACAGTTTGTTTAACAACAATTGACTCAATTTGTTCAGTTCCTTTTTCACTGTCATCTCCATAACCTAAGCCCTCTTTCCAGTTTCCACTACTTAATATATTCTGAGTTTTTCTGCCAGAGTTAGTCCAAGTCCTGATAATCTCTTTTTCTTTTTCTCACTCAGTTTTGAGAGATTTATTCAATTTTAGCAATTCATCGATAACATAAAAAGCATCATCTCTCTCTTTCTGAGTTTGATGGAACATAACTAACTCTTTTTCTAAATAATCATTCCTTTTCTTATAAGCAAGATTTTCAGAAGTTAATCTTTCACATGTTAAAGTTTGATCTCTGCAGCTAATAAACATGGTTTTAAGTTATATTCTCAACTCAGTAATATCATCAGTATGAAAGGCATAAGTTGTTTGAGATACCTTTAATTCAGCAGTTTCAGGACTGCCATCAACATTTGCCATCAAGGCATAGTTCTCCTCATCTTCAGAATCTGAAGTGTCTATCCAGCTTTTCTTCTCTATGACAAGTGCTTTGTCTTTGTCACTTTTTCCTTTCTTGCAGTCAGGAGATATGTAGCATTTTTCACCATAATTGTAGCATTTGACATTTGAGTAATCTCATCTGCCAGACTTTCCTCCTCTGCCTTTAGATTTTCTGAAACCCTTCTTATCAGTACTTCCACCTTTCTTGAAAAACTTATTTCCCCTTCTGAATTTCCCGTAGGCTATCTTTGTAATACCCTTCACTATAAGAGCACACAATTTCATCATCTCTTCATCAACATCTATTTCAGGTAAACATTCAGTTTCTGAATCATCATTATCAGAACTTGATGATTCTGAATCAGACTTTATGATGAGAGCCTTTCCTTTGCCTTTCTTTGAGACATCCACTTTGGGGAATTCCTCCTCAGCCTTAAGAGCAACTGTCCTTGATTTTCTCCCTTGTCTCTTGCTTCTTTGATCGATCTCAAGTTCATAAGTCTTGAGCATACCATAAATTTCATCAAGAGTGGTTTCATCAAGAGCATAGTTCTCTCTTATAATAGTAGCCTTCAAATCCCAACTTTCAGGAAGAGCTAAAAGAAATTTTAGATTTGAATCTTCAAGATCATATTCCTTATCCACCAGTAACAGATCATTCAAGAGTTTGACAAACCTATCATATAAGTCAGTTAATGACTCATTACTTTTTGAGTCAAAGTTCTCATACTCTTGAGTGAGTATAGTCCTCCTGTTTTTCATGATTGCATCAGTTCCCTGGCATCTTGTCTCCAAAGCATCCCATATCTCCTTTGTAGTCTTGCTGTGAATTACCCTGTTTGACATGACATTATCAATGCCACTATGCAGCAAATGCCTTACCTTTTCATCCTTGGCAATGGATGAGATATCTTCAGCTGTGTACTCACTTTTCTCCTTTGGTATGGTCTTTGCTGGCTGATCTGCAACTACAGCAGAGAGCTTGGTTGGCTTATGCGGTCCTTTATTAATTCTGTCAAGGTATTCTGGATCAGTAGCTTCCAGAAATATAGCCATCTTCACTTTCCATATGGGGTACTCAGAAGGTCTCAGTATGGGAACCCTAATAGTCTCATATCGACTGTGGATTTGAGTCTTTTGAGTTTCTTCAGTTTTGGCGGGCTTGGTTGGATTTTCTGCTTCTTCAGACATGATTGTTTTGGATCTTTACTGTATGTGTGTTAACAGATAGGCTCTAATACCACTTGTTAGGTCACACAACACTGTAGAAGGGGGTTGAATACAGTGTAGAATACAATCAAATCGATCTCGAACATAAGTAACAGTAAACAGATATATTTGATATAACAAAATCTGTTATAATGGAACTGTTCTCTCTCAGTGATGAACAAATATCACGAGAGCTGCTAGGTTATAATGTATGATCTTCTCGATAATGATAACACATATAGTGTAAACCTATGTCTGTGTTTATATAGTACACGGTTACAAGATAACTTCTAATTTATATGGAATATATTTTTGTCTCCTAAAATATATCAATCAGATATCTTATACAATTCTTTAAGTCCTCTAACTCTTTCCATGCATATCTTCTTTTTTTATTAGTCTCGATCTTCTTTCCTGTAAATCAGCCTCCTTCCTTAACTGTTAGTCCTCCAATACTTAAGTTCTGATATCCATATTCTGATATTATCTTCTGATAATCTAAGTCCTGATATCCTTAAGTTCTGACTTCCAGTAAGTACTGATTCCAGTAAGTACTGATATTTCCTGTTTGTTAAGATCTGAAAACTAAACATGAAACATATTAGACATGACATCTCAAATATATCTAACAACTTATGCAATGACAAAATAAATGTGATATTTCTTATGGCCGTGTAGGTTTTAATTTATAGACCCTTATCACCAAATGAGTTAGGTTTCCCGTGAGTACACAGTAGAAGCCACATGCAAGCATTTTCAATAATTTTGAGACAAACACTGAAAAGGTTCAAGTGGAAGGACACATAAAAAACAACAATGACAAGTCAAATTATATATATATGAAATACATAGGAAAAATAACTCTTTGATAAAGGTTCTCACTCTTTGCAGATGAAATGAAATAAAGTTATTGCATTTACTTGTATCAATTTTACTTTACAGCAGACCCATAATGCATGTGAGAGCAACAATGACAAGTTATTTTATGTTTTATGATATATTGATGAAAGCCTGAAATTAGGCTAGAAATCACATGTAAACTTATCCCATTAATATCTTCAATCTTCTATTACAACCACATGTTTGGCTTATAAATATATCTTTCCATCTAACCCAAAACCTTAACAATATCTCATATTGAAGTAAAATATTAGAAATGAAGGGAAAATAATTGCAACCTCTGCAACACTATTCTCTGGTATACGTCCAAAGAAGCAAAATGAAGTTTCTGGGAAGAAACTGATTGAAGAAGAAAAGGCTAAGAAGCGAGTCGCTTACGACCATGAGCAGTTTATGAGAATGATGCGAATGATGAAGACTAGAGAAGAGAGAAATGGTAAAGACTGGTTCCCAACTCTTGGTGAGTTCTATGGATTTGTATTGGTGAACTTTCAAATGTTAGATGTAATGTCAGAAGAAGAAGACGAACTTGAGAATTCTTATAAAGATTGCTTCATTACTAAGAAGGAATTTGTTCGTCTGAATGACGGACTCCGTGAAAAGTATCATCGAATGCAGGAGGAGATGATTGAATGAGAGGATGCTAAAATTGCACAATATGTTGCAGCTATAAAAGAGGCTCAAGAATTAAGGGAAATCTAGGATGCCAATAAACGCGAGGAAGAGGAGACTGCGGATGAAGAGTATAATGAGTCTGTTGTTAACCTTGCGGACCCCTTAAAAAGTTGTAGCACTGATGGTGGTGATGTTATCGTAAGATACTGCTTGTTGTCATTGTGTTTTTATTTTGCTTCCATTTTGTACTTTATATTTTTCATTTTGAATTTTTTCATTTCGTATTTTCTGTTTCCATTGATGTATTAATTTAGTTTTCTCTTCTTGCCATATAACATTATTTTTAGTATGTGAAAGTTTTAATTTCGTTAAGCTTGAAATTTGTGAATATTATTCCCCAAGCACTTTGAAAAATAATACCATATACGAAAGTCTTAACTAATCAAGCTAAAGAAAGTGAGTAGAAATAATAAAAACAAGTCTGAACTGAATACGTAATAAACGGAAATCATACATGAAAAGTAGAACTAATCATCCGCATAAGTAATAAAAACAAGTCTAGACTGAATATGTGATAAACGAAAGTCATTGGAAAATGCTGGAAACATGAAAAATAGTATTGATCATCCACGGAACCTTCCGCCGATATGGCATAGCCTCAGCTGCTCACTGGTATGCCACATATGTACGACAGAGTACTGCGAATATGTCTGTAAGACGGTGGCCCAAGCATGGCATTATGGAGTACTACTGCCATACTATAAGAAAGTGAGCAGTACCACTGAGGATAATCAACTGAGTAGTGACTCCGTCGTGCCACTGAGGATACTCAACTACGCACATAGGTCCGTGAGTACGTTCGTAAGATGGTGGCCCAAGCATGGCAGTATGGCGTGACTTCCACATCTCACGCACCCTATTGAACTGAAACGGTCATCCTCTATGACCTTTGTGAAAAGAATCATGGTATGTGAGCGGAGATGCAGTAGGGACCTGCTGCAAGTATCCAAACTACCTCATGACCCTATCAGTGTAGCACCACTCTACTCATGTCAAGTAAATGAGGGGACAAGGTGCACTCATAAGTGAAAGCTCAAGCTCAGGGATGTCTCGTGCCTCAACCGCACAATCATCGTAGGGCATCCACCTGAAGGAATCCTCAAACATGGTATCTAGGTCATAACGAATGTTGCATAAAGAATGTGTCTGCACACTCGTACCATCCAATGAGACCATCCACCTGAAACCAAGTGTATTGTATTCATGACATGGTTGCAATATTAGTCAACATAAAAGAAAAAGTCATGGTTAATTTAGAATATCTAAGAGTTCAGGGATGTTGCATCAAATACGCGTCTCGCTATCTAGGAGCTAAGGCAGTACAATGCTGATATATCCAAACATGGACCACATATGCATTCGACAAATAAATACTTCTTCTACGCATGAAGCATTGATAATGTAAACAACAGTATGAAGTATGTTGGGGAGATATGTACCTGTAACAATGTCATGGACCCGCATAGCTCGGTCTTATATCCAATGCCGGCTTAGCACATGTGCCGGTAAAGATAAGCAAGACATGCACTACCCCAGCTATAAATACTGATCTGAGCCACACGATGCATAAATGGGAGGAGGTTCAGATCCATACAGTAACTACTATAATTCGGCACAGTAGAACCAATGATTAGAAGTAAGTATACACGTATGTGGTATAGTAGCTCACGCTCATAATCAGAACCAGTAGCTAAGTGTAGGCGTGAACAATCACTGAAATGATGAACCAACCAGATGAACTTAATTTCACTCTTCTTGATGGCATCTGTATCTTGCTGGGGGTCGGGGGCAATACCAAAAAGCTCATATAATAAAAATGCATCTGCATCCCCTGGAATAGGTAATACAGGACGTCCAGAACTGTGCAACCCTAATATGTAGTAAACATCCTCAAGTGTCACGGTGGCCTCGCCAAAATGGAGATGGACAGTATGAGTCTACGGGCGCCATCAATCAAGAAAAACAGATATGAGGCTAGCATCATATCTCATACTCCCAGTTAGCAGAACACCCATAAAACCACCATCTCTAATAGCATCCAGGACAGGCTGTGGTAGTGGATTAGCTTTAATACAATTCCAGTATGACTTAAAATTTGAGCGGAGCCGTAACTGATCTTCATTACCCTACAAATAAATGTGATATAAAATATAAGAAGCGTATAATGAAGTTTCAAAAGTTAACCAAAATATGGGAAATGAATGTGTACCGTGCCAACCCAGACAATCCGCGAATGATGCCTTTGTTGTTGATTAAGCGATTCCCCGTCAATTGGACTAGGGTTGATCATTTGTCGCATAACCATTTAATCCTGCAAAAATAAGAAATCCAAATTGTAGAAATATTTACTGTAAGAAATTGTAAAATGTAAAAGGAAACGGGAGGCATTTCCCCTGTATTATCATATTACCATTCTGAAAACACAACCAACATAATTTGTGCTACAATGTGTAAATTCTAAAAAGAAACGGGCAGCATTTCCCCTGTATTATCACATTACCAATATGAAAACACAACCAACATAATTTGTGGTGAAATGTGTAAGATCTAAAATGAAACGGGCAGCATTTCCCATATATTATCACATTACCATTCCGAAAACACAACCAACATAATTTATGCTATAATGTGTAAAATCTAAAAAGAAACGGGCAGCAATTCCCTTGTATTATCACATTACCATTCCGAAAATACAACCAACATAATTTGTGGTGAAATGTGTAAAATCTAAATTAAAACGGGCAGCATTTCCCCTATATTATCATATTACCATTCCGAAAATACAGCCAACAAATGTAACACGGTATATGTAAACAACAAATGAAATAATGTTGTACGTAATGAATTATCCCGCTTTACTCAAATTTATAATTACGAACAAAAACGCATTAGGAAATTTAAACAAATGTTTAATGTTTGAGCAATTAATTAAATATAAGTGATGAATTAATTAAATTTAAGCAATGATTTAATTAATTAAATTTAAGCAATAAATTAATTAATTAAATTTAAGCAATTAATTAAATTTAAGTAATGACTTAATTAAGCATAAATTTAAGCAATTAATTAAATATAAACATAAATTTAGTTAATTAATTAAATCTATGCAATGAATAATAAATAACAAATAAATTAAAACAAACAAATAAATAAAATAAATAAATAAAAATAATTAATTCGAGAAAGGGGCGGGGAGAGAAGGGGGGGGCTTACTGCAAAATGCCTATTTCTGTGGGGGCACCAGCCGGAGCACTTCTTGCGGGGTCGCGGCTGCTTTCTTCCTCTTACCATTTATTTTCTTTCTTTCTCCCCTCTTTCTTTTTGTTTCTTTCTTTTTTGTTTCTTACTTATTTTTTAACCCTTACTCTTTTTCCTTAGTAATTTATTTTATATTAATTTTTATTATTAATATATTACTTAGTAATAATATATTATTTAGTAATAATAATTAGATTATCAAAATTACTTAGTAATAATATATTATATTACCAAAATTTGAAATATAATATAATAATATATTATATTACCAAAACTACCTAGTAATAATATTTTCCTTAGTAAATAATATATTACTTAGTAATAATATATTATATTACCAAAATTTTAAATAAATATAAACTTTCTCTACTATTTTAAATTACCAAAATTTTGAAATAAATTTCAAAAAATATATAATTTAAATTGTATATTTCATAAATTTATTTTTATATTTCATAAAATTTTAAAATTTTCATTAATAAAATTATTTATTTCTGAAATAATATCCTGCATTATTTATGGATTGGATTTTTTTGTTGTTGGAATTTTTTGTTGAAAATTTTGAGAACCTCATCTTCTTTGACGATAAAATCTGGAAGCCGCATTCATATTTTGAAAATCTGACGAAAAAGTAGATTTCTCTTTCAAAGTAATCTTATCGAAAATCTCAAATGGATAGTATCAATAATTCATTACTATCTCAAATGGATAGTATCATATTTCTCTTTGCAGGAAATCTGACAAAATCAAGCATTCACAATAATACTCGTCTTCTTTCCTATCTCCTATGTTACTATTTATATATGTCCTCATACACCGCATTTGTTCAACATGTATTTTTGTTCTAATTTCCTAAAATTTTAGCGAAATAAATAGATTATACTTGTAGAGACCTCCTACATAGAAAAATATATGTCATCATTATATGTATGTGTGTGTATATATATATATATTCTTTACCCATTGTTATATATGCACTGCTTAACTATTAATGTTTTCTGTAAAGCAGGGAAATGGAAGGGCACGTGAATGTCAATTTTTTTTTGGTGGAGTGGTCATTCGAGAATGTACTAATATCAACTACTCTATCGATCCCAAAAAAAATGATGTTTATTAGGTTTGGTACCACTTATGATGAGCTTAAACATGTTGTGTACAATTTAAAGAATATTAGTTCGTATTAATGGAATTTAAAATTGAGTTTGAAGTATACATACCATGGTCAATACAACCTAGTTGAAGGTTTTTATTAAATGGATATATTATGTGATGATGATGTTACACGCATGTTAAATGTCCATGCCATGTTTCTGAACGTTCAAGGAGATGTTTTTTTGCTCACCGAAATAGAGGAAATTGTTGTTGATGACCCGTACTCATTCCAACTTATTTAGGGTTACAACCAACATAAATAACATACGGGGGTAATGTAAACCCAAGGTGGCCAGATCTACTTTTTCAAGGTGGAGAGTACAAAGGCCGAATTAGTCAAGGAGGGTTTAGAGGGGGGAGTAGTCAACCATGTGGAGGGTATGGAGGGGTACTAGTCAACATGATGAAAGGTATGTAGGGGGGACTAGTCAATATGATGGAGGGTATGGAGGGGAGAGTAGTCAATATGGTGGAGGGTATGGAGGTCGTACTAGTCAATATGGTGGAGGGTATGGAGGGGAGAGTAGTCAATATGGTGGAGGGTATGGAGGTCGTACTAGTCAATATGGTGGAGGGTATGGAGGGGGGACTAGTCAATATTGTGGAGGGTATGGAGGGGAGAGTAGTCAATATGGTGGAGGGTATGGAGGTCGGACTAGTCAACATCTAGTCAACATGGTGGAGGGTATGGAGGGGAGAGTAGTCAATATGGTGGAGGGTATGAAGGAGGGGCTAGTTATGAAAATGATGAAGGTGGTGGAGGTAATGTAGATATGGAATTTTCACAACCAAAGAATGTGGTGGGAAGAGGTTCAAGTAAGTGGTTAGCCATCGTGGCAGATGAAGCTGTAGTCAATTCATCAAGTGAGGAAAATTTTCACCTTGATGATGTTGATGATGAATCTTTAGGCAGGGATGAAGGTGAAGGGTATTCATAGATGAATGAAGAAATTTCCACCATATTTCTAGTAGTTGGGGAAGAACATCATGTTATAAGGGTTCCATGGTTTCGCATAGAGAAATATACTCTTTTAATAATGGATAACCCTAATGATATGTATGATGATGAAGATCCCGATCAGGGGAACTGAGTGAATGAATGTGTTACAGTGACAAAGCCAGCCTCCTGGTGGCAATGAGGCTTACACATATTTCAACTGATCGTACATATAAAATGACAAAGAGTAACAAAGAACAACTCATTCTACAGTATCGGGCGGAGAGCTATAATTGGAGGATGAGAGCTGCTTTCATGCATGATTCCGGGTACTGGCGGATAAATGTGAATATAGAGGAACATAAATGCATGATTGATCAGTCGTTACAAGATCATAAAAAGTAATCTGCAAGAATGATTTCGCGAATTGTGAAATCACTTTTAAGTAATTTTACATACATCAATATTGAACTTCGCTACATATTCGGTACATAAATATTTTAACATTTACTGTGATTTGTGATACAGGTAATAGATACACCAGAAATTCCTATTAAAACCATTATCCAGCTTATGAACAATGAGCTCAATCATATAGTGGGGTACAAGAAAGCGTGGAGAGGCAAGAAAATAGCCATTGAGGAAGTATATGGCAGTTCTACAACATACCAAGCTCTGCCTATATTTTTGGAAGTCATTATCAAGACAAATCTTGGAACCATTACTGAGATCGATGTTGTGCCTCATGCTGAGGAACGGGGCACGTTCGTATGCAAGCGAATTTTTTGATGTTTAAAGGAAATGCTGGATGGGTGGCAACATGCACATCCTGTGATTTCAATAAATGGAACTTTCTTGAAGGTAAGATATCGGGGCAAGCTGCTTATTATTATGGGTGTAGATTCGAACAACCACCTTTTTCCTCTTTGCTATGGCTTGGTTTATGAGGAGACGTATGGGAACTGGTCTTGGTTTTGCAGCGTCTTTGGAGACGTGTTTGTCGGCAAAAGGCCGACGTGTGCATCATTTATGACCGTGCATCCAATATTTCTCTGCACTAAGAGACCCTCAAAATGGATTTGCTGAGCCATTAGAAATATATGGGTTCTGTCTACTCCATGTCAGAAGCAACTTTTGCCATCATCACCCTGGTGGTGAACTAAAAAAATGATGTGGAAAGATGGAATAACCACGCAAGTCTCGAAGCACGACGCATATATGGCAAGGATGGTAAAATGTCCCCTACCCTGGACTATCTTGCCAGAATACCCGTGGAGAGGTGGCCACTTTTCCACAACACTGGTGTTCTCTACGGTCAAACAACCAGAAATATGCTTGATGGTTTCAATAGCAACATAAGAAGGGCTCATTTCCTTTCGGTAACAACGATGATAGAGTACGTCTTCTACAAGGAGGTCACAATTGTTGACACATATCGAAATATAGTGGATGACGGTCTGCAACAAGGGAAATATTTATGTGCATGTTAGCAAAAATTCAAAGGAAGGTAACAGGACATACGGTTATTACTTTTCACCGTCTACGCGGGATATTGAAAATAGTTATATATCAGTATACAACTGCTAAGGAAAGGGTAAAGGGAGGTTGTTGGTGAGACTGCGTAGCTATATGAACAGTTACGTGATAACTCAACACGATAACAATACTAGAACAGGACAGGTTAATAATACTACGTCTACACAAGAAATCAGGAAGAATGAAGACAAGGCAAATACAAAGAATCAAAAAATTAGAAGAAGGCCTGAAGTCTGGTTACAGGTCACTGAAAGAAGTTCATTAATATGATCATGCCTCAGTGAAAAACAAAGGTTAAAGACTTTTAGGGTTTCAAAAATGTTGAAGATTTAGTATACAAGTGCTACCAGAAGATTTCAATGTATTGGCATTGATTGAAGATAGACAGTGTTCGAAGCATAGAAATCTGAAGAATTGAAGACATGGTATAGACAGAGGTTAATGAAAATGTTGTCTAAAGTACCATAAAGGATTCCAGTGAAAGTACAGTTGTTTATTGACAATCAGTGTCTGAAGCAATAAAGTTGAGGCAAGCTTAACAATGTAATCAAGGCTATAATACGAAGACTTGAATCGGGGTTAGTCATCTGTGAACCAGACCAGTTGCACATGGCGTCAACAGCTCGTGAAAGGAATCTGGATATTATTTATAGAAATATTGTTAAGTTGAGGAACATACTTGGATTGAACGTTTATCTGTTAAAGTACGAGAAGAGGCGCGCAGGGTATACAGCTCAACAGTTCAGGGGATTGGCGAAACTCAAAGTTTAATTATTAAATTAAATAAATAATTTAATGGACTTTAATATAATTTATTTAATAAACTTAAAATGATTTATCTTATAAACTTTAAACAAGTTTATTTTATAAATCTAAATTTGTTTATTTATATAAGTTATATTTAAGTTTATTTTATAAATTAATTTAATTACAATTTAAACTTAAAAAGAAAAGAAACAAAAAAAAGAGAAAAAGAAAACAAAACAATAAGAAAATAAAACAAAAAGAAAAAGAAACAAAAAGAAAAAGAAAAAGAAAAAAAGAAAATCAATAAAAGAAAAAAAGAAACCTGGGTGACTTTATGGTCGCCACAAGTGAACATATTTTAGTTAAGTACATTAACATGTACTTGATATATGTAGTAAAACCTGTCGCCACCCAGCAAAACAATTCCCCCCATGTCGCCACAGAGCATGTCTACTCCCTCCTGTGCTTCCTTGTCGCCACAGAAATGAATTGGTCGCCACAGAAGCACTCAACCTCAGCCACACAATTTATTGATAAAGTCTATACTTTGCAGCAGATCTGAACAGTTCTGTTTATCTTCTTCTCCAACAAAAAGAGAGCTGATAAAACAAGAAGCGGAGATTTACAGAGAAGCTCCGGCACCTTGAATATCCGTTTAACTTCTCACCGGAGTAACGTTATAATGCCCGATTTAACTCTTGTATATTCTTTGGGGAATTATAATCGTTACCCGGTAATTAAATCCTAGTACAAACAAAAGCTAGATTATTATATAGGATTTGATTTGTAAATCTTTGTAGAAGCTAGGAACTTTATTGTTCTTATATTGTAGCTGGTTAATTTATTTACCGGAGTGTAGCAACACCCTCGAGGATTTATATACGAATATATATTTCCCCGAATATCTCGTGTTCCTTATTTTTATCGTTCCAAAAATTATTTCTCTCAAGAACACGAAACCACTAACCGAGCACTAAATATTGTATCCACTAAAGATTCGATTTTTTTTTAATTTAGTGATTATCGTATTCAACCCCCCCTTCTACGATAATTCGGGACCTAACAGAGGTAAAACCCAGGTTGTCAACCTGAATGATCGTACATGCACGTGTGGAAAATGGGCAATCCATCATATGATGTGCTCTCATTCAATGGAAGGTTGTATAAGACATGGATTGAGTTGAAATCATTTCATTGAAAATTTCCATAAGAATCAAATAATGGAGAACTTGTAACGGCCAATGATTTATCCGTTACAACCAACTGAATACCGGAACTACGAATTACCTGTACTTTAGTAGGGCTATGGAAAGTTAGTTCCAGATGAGTTCTTGAAAAAGCTTAAGAAAAAATGCGGAGATAAGGGCCAATTGGTGGGGATCTGAACAGAGTTTGATGGTCCGCGGTCAGGAAAGAAATGTAGTGTATGCAACCAAGAAGGTCACACCAAGTGTAGCAAGAAATGCCCAAGGCGCCCACACTTAACAACGTGATCTTGTTGTTGCATATTTGTTAGTATCATTGCATCTTGTTTGTCCTACTTTTCACCAATTATTTTTCACATTACACATTGTAGTACAATTGTCATTTGTATTATCTAAGTATTCTATCATGGTATTTCGAACAATACTTCTTCTACCACTGCAATTATAACTACAACTGTGTACTACTTCAATTTAAATGCAAAATTAAACTTATTTTTCTATACATTTGAGATTACAAAATATGGAACTACTATCACTTGTATCTTATTCCAAATATACATTTTAATTAGGCCTTCACATTGTTACTAAAATTATACAACAAACATCACAGAAGTACTTAAAATTAGTAAGGTTAACAACATATTGATCCTCATCACTTTCCGCATTCTCCACAACTTCACTCTCTTTTTCATTCTCATCTTCTCCAACTTCATACTAGGCCTCATGACCTTCAGCATACCATGCACTTTCACTATCTTCTCTTTCAATCAGGTTGATTTATATTTTGTCGTATTTTTTATACACTTCATCGACCTGACGGATGAGTTCATCCTCCGTGAGGGACCGATCATTGTAAACATTTAGAATCTTTTCTTTATCAGCTTTTATCGTGTTCAAAATGTTTGGATTCACTTTTCCTTTCATCTTTTTGGATCTCTCAGCTTTTTTCCTTTCCACGACCGATACATTCCGCGATACCGAGCTGATGCCAAATGGACTTAGATGTGGTAGAAGTTGCTTTTTTACCCTTATCCATTTAATGGTTTTCAAATGCAAGTAAGGAGACATTTATAGGGCAACGTAACAATTAGGTGAAAATGGATTCATACTGTACTTCATAATAAATTTATCACACACACACACACACTATCTAAGTAGTCAGATCATTCATAAATTTATCATAATAAATTTACACAATACATCTTCAAGATACTATTGCAATAAGAAATATGAGAATAATAGAGTACAATATCACAATACAATATTTGAATATATTCTTTGAAAAATAATACAGCGCATTCTATATCTATCATATTTTGAACTTCTAATCATATTTTTCTTAGTTATCATCAGACAAGTAGCAATCAGAAATATATTCAAGACTCGTAGCGAAATGATGATACATTCTTGCGTTGTGATGGTCGCCATCTTTAGCAAACTCCCTACATTTTGTTTGTAGATCCTTCTGGTTTAAACACATCCTCATTCAATTCTCTTCCTCTCTTGCACGGAACAACGCTAGTTCCAGTTGTTGAGGGGTGTCTCGCTGCATATGTATGGCGCGTTGTTTAGTTATTCGCACTCCATGCTCTTGACATTAGGCTACATATCTTTGCAAACACCCTGCATGCCATTCCCCATCCCTATGCATCATGATTACTAAACCTCTTGAGTAACGTAAATTCGGATCTATTGAATACCTAAAATCATCATCACAAAACCATTTCCGACCCATAGCTTGAATAATATCACCAGGAGTGTAACTCATCTCTCTTTAATTAATATAAAACATTAACTTTCGAACAACATCCTATTTAGATAATAAACAAAGATGAAAAACCACTTCAGTTTCACTATATTATTGATAAAAATTAAATATTGCATTGCTAAATCAAAAACTATTGTAGCTATTCATGAAACATAAATGCCTGTAACATTCACGTGCTACTTAATTTTCATACTGTTTTCACTAAATTAATTGACTTATCAAATTCTACAGTTTTTCCAACATTTGTTGTATTTGACAGGACTACTCATTTATTTTGTTGCATTCAAACTATTATTTGCACTGAACTTTTATGTAACCTGTCACATTTTACATGGTTGGCAATAATTTCACGTACATCAATAAAATTAACAGCTTGTACATCTTTTCTTTTCCACTTGAACCCTTTCAGTATTTGTCTCAAAATTATTAAAAATGCTTGCATGTGGCTTCTACTTTGTATTCACGAGATACCTAACTGATTTACTGATAAGGGTCAATATATCAAAACCTACACTAGCATAAGACTTATCACATTTAGACAGTTAAAAATCATTTAGACTGCATTTCAATGACTATATTTAGACTAAATTCAATGGAAAATAAAAGTAAATGCCTTCAATCTGCACTACCATCACATGCAGTGAAACATTGATACAAGTAAATGCAGTGACTTTATTTCAGTGGAAGACCTTTATAAATTTGCAGTTGTTTGAACAACTCTACATGTGACTACTTCTTTGACTGTTGAATGTGACTTATCATGTGCATTCATGGGCCACTCATTCTTTTGTGCTTCAATTTTTGCTATAAATAACAGTCTTCTCACATTTCATTATCATACTTTATCTTATATTAAACCGCTTCTTACCAAACACTATGATGGAGAGACATGAGATGTGCTTTTGTGGTATGGATCATAAGATAGGTAATATGTGAACCGGAAAGAATGCTGGTAGGCGTTGGGAGAGATGTGTAACTATAACGTGTGCTTATTTTGTTTGGCTCGATGAGTCTTTGACGGGACGTGCCTTGGACGCTGTTCATCAGCTCAATACGGAGAGTTGCATAAAACAATTTCATCAACTCAATACGGAGAGTGACACAAAACAGTATGACATGCAGATGGATATGTGGACCCATTACCAAGAGAAGTTGGCTGCAATTCGAGCTGAAGTTATGGCCAATGTGCGGGAGGTGGAAGATACTGTGAACAACGCTAGAATTTGATACATAAATTCTGGGCCGGCTTCTCCAAATAATCCATAACTGCACTGTTCCTTTCCATTTTCGTGTTTTTCATTCCAGATCCTTTTAGTTGTATCTTTCTGTAATGTAATGCTATTTTCAATTAGGCATTTATGTTGTATTATGAACCTACTTTGACCACTTTCATGAATTTCATTCCCATGTTTTCTTTTTCTAATTTTTATGGTCTATTTTACACATTTCTAGTACCATTCTACTACCACTTTCGGGTAGTCAAAAATCATAAATTTTTCTATTTATTTATTTTTTTAAATAAATGATAATCAAAGTACTGCAAAAGTACTACTACATGAAGAAAAAAATTTATAATTTTTTTTACAACTACATTTGAAAAATCCGTGAAAATGTGTCTTCGTCAAAAAATTGTACACTCGACTCCTATGACACCCTTTTTGAATTATCGAAAGTCATAAATATAAAATTTTTTAATTAAAATAAAAAATACATACTAAAAATAGGTTTACATCGCTTGCCCAACAAAAATATTTGACACCAAAATATTTTTTTTTCTAATTTAATAATAAAGTTAAAAAAAACACCTTGATAAGATTTTAGAAACTTACAAATACGTATGTCAAGGCAGATTGGGGGAAGAACGGGAAAAAAACAAAAAAAACTAAAAAAAGACCCAGAACAATACTTCTTGTGGGTGTCTATGGTAGAACCCCTGAAGAAGTGGCGTTCTGTGCCATTTTTATCCAAAAATGAATGGTCGTGTCATAACAATTAATGATCTGTTTAAACGTTCCATAAAAGGGACGGAGCCAATTCAATTTATTTCACAACAAACTTTCAATTATGCGCTTGCGACGTATGTTTAATTAATGATCTGATTTATTAATGCAAATATTAAAAAGTTAGAAAACCACTAAAGTTAAATCAAAGTAAATGCTCCATGATTATCAAGTGGTCTCTCCTGGCGATTGATTCCGATTATCACTTCCGTTCTCTTCTACATCATCGACATCCGCATATCGATGTGTATACATATAATACCCATATGCCACAATACAAGACCTTGCCGACTTACTTCCTATGTTCCATTTTATGTAGTCGTTTTCCTCTTTCGAATGTGCCAAAAAATGAATATATAACTTATAGCATTTATTTAAATTTATCAAAACCACACATTTATATAGTCACCTATTTTATCATCCACTACTTGATATGATCATTCATATATGGTTGAGATTTAAGTATACATTAATTTGGTAAAAAAATGTACAAGTTAAAGTAGTTCATTCAATATGGGACGAATGAAGTATTAAGTAAGAAACATCGATGCAAATACAAGCAACACACATTCTCGTCCTTTTATTAAACACATGCAAACACTACGTAACACATAAATTACGCCTATCTACTCAACACATACTCCTGCCTTTATCATCATTGATGGTTCACGCTTTGATACAAACCTGAAAGCACTATTGATTTGCAAAGGAGGAAAAATTCAGGTGTACAATACATACGAACAAATATTAGTGAATTACGACAGTCAACACCGAATGAAAAATTGATGTCGGTTACTTGATTTATCAAATGAAGCATTGTCATGGGTACGATGATTCTTGAAAAATAAAGATTGTTTGAAAATATCCTCAAATATTTGACGGTTACTTACGATGAAAAGAGTATCTCTTTTCTTACCATATTTAACCTTACAATCTATTGAAGTTGTCAAAATTTGAAATGGTCAGTAAAAGTTTGCATTAAGACTCCAATAAAACTTCGATAAATTTCAATTCATTTGTCACCAGTAGCTATGTATCAGATTTTCATCTAGTAAAAAATATGTATTTTTAAATTCTTTAATTTTCAAGGTACGTATTCTTAAATTTATAATTTATTTTTTGTTTGTGCTTTTTTGCATGTAAATATCTTTCACCTGCTATATTATTGTGCACTAAGTTGGAGTTATTCACGGAAATAACCTTCCTACTCTTTTTAAATACGGGCATGGTTTACGTATATCTTACCTACTTTATTTACACAATGAGAATATAATAGTTGGGTTCAATTTAGTATTTATTAACCCAAAAGCAAAAGGGAAATTATCAAAAATATAACTTTTTGTAAAATAATTTGTGCTTTTATCACTTGTAAAAATATTTGCAAAAATATTATTTTATTTTGAAAATATTTGTAAAAATACGATATTGTATAATAGGCTGCATTTAATTTGAATTGAGCAATTGTTTTATGTTGCATTCTATGTTACGTTTTAGGTTGAAAATATGATTAAAGATTTGCAGAACGTATTTTCGCAAATATTTTTTAAAATTTAAGTTGAACGTGTTTGCAAAATAGTTTCAAAGCCGCAAAACGTATTTATACTAATTTTTTTAAAAAGTTATAGTAAATTTTTTTAAAAAAGTTTTTAAAACCTGAGTATTTTACAAAATTCCGTTGAGTAGTTGGGTTTAGTATCTACTTACCCAAAAGGAAAAAGGAGTAGCAAACCCAAGGCCCAAAAATAATACTCCTATTTTGGCCTCATTTAGCACATTGAAGAGACTTGTGAAGAAAAGTTGTTGGCCTATTCATGGAATCGTCAAATTCAATCAATTCCATTTCCAATACTTTTTTGAAAAAAATCTGGGAAAAGCACAATCTAATTTAATTTACAAAATATACCATTCCTAATTATAATCTCTCTTTTCAATATTTTCCAGATTCCAATTCCACCATCATCATTTTGCAATACAAATTACAATCGCCGCATAACTTCATTTGAAAACACACAAACCCAACAAGAAATTACAAACGTTAAATCTTGGGATCCTAGTGTTTTTTATGTTTTCAAACACTTTTCTTGAATATAAAGTTGCAACCTTTATTTGTTGACATTGCACTATTTTTTTGGGTGATTAAAGTTTCTTAATTGATTCTAGGGTAGGCTTATTTTTTACCCTTTTTCTTGATTGGTAGGATCATAAGCTCCTATCTTTGATATATAAATACAAGCCTATATTTATCTGGGGTAAGTTTTTTAGAATCGTTTTATTTATGTTTTTGAGGCAATCTTTAGAATAAAGTTTGGACCTTTACTGTTCTCTAGGGTTTTCTTGAATTGTAGTCAAATCATTTGTATTATTAATAATTTTAAAGAAATGGGGTCTGTTTGAATTGTTGGTTTTGGGTTTTTTTTATGAAAGAAGTCACTTTGACTTGGTTGAAATCTTGAAGTTGAGAGATTTTATTGGTTGATATCTACTGGAGTCCTAATTAGTGTGATTGGGGACTTGATTGGTATGGGCGAAATTGAGGAATGGGTGCAGCCAAGTGGCATGTTTCCGAATGGGCTGTTGCCCAATGCAGGTCCATTGATTAATGTACTTGATTCGGAAAGATGGTTAAAGGCGGAGGAGAGAACTGCAGAACTTGTTTCTCGCATTCAGCCTAACCAAATATCTGAACAAAGGAGAAATGCTGTTGCGGATTATGTGCAACGTCTCATAATGAAGTGTTTTCCATGTCAGGTGATTCCCCTCCCTTGCTAAATATTACGTTGTTGGTACTCTTATTGCCCCTATATGTTCATATAAAATGTCGTAGAAGCGATTTTGGCAACCTACTTTAGTACTATGTAACTATGGACATCGTTTTGCTGATGACTTTAGATTGGTGGAATGGTATTCCTATGTAAAATATGTTTTTGGAGATCTTAGTATTGGTTAAACAGGTTATGGAAGCTCACATATGGTTGCCTTGCTACATTTTTTAGTGAGTTAAGTACCCTTTTATTGTTCAATATGTAAATTTGTGCCATTTTTTGAACAAGAGGAAAATAAGCATTTTGGTTGAAGAACTGGGTATTGTTATGATTGAGATTATTATTGTCTGGGATAATAAATATGTATGACTCTATGTTACTGACTTTTCTAGTATTAAGTTATGGACTTATCAGTTGCAGTTTAAGCTGAAGTTTTTTTTATATATAATATAACAGTGATTCTGGTGAAGTGTATGAATTCTGTTTCTGATATTTAGTATATCAAATTATGCATATTTGTTTCATTATAAGCTTTCTGATTACTGTGTTTTAGGTTTTCACTTTTGGATCAGTACCCCTCAAGACCTACTTGCCCGATGGAGACATTGACTTGACTGCCTTCAGTAATAATCAAATTTTGAAGGAAACATGGGCTACCCAGGTCCGTGATATGCTTGAGAGTGAGGAGAAAGATGACAATGCTGAGTTTTGTGTGAAGGAGGTTCAGTACATCCAGGCAGAAGTATGTTGTTTATATAGTAGTTAACACGTCGCGATTCCTATTATTAGATTGCTTAACTCTGTGTCATTCTCTTTAATTTTCATAACCAAAATTGAATTATAATCTCTAACTTAGGATTCGTCTCGAACAAGTAAATTGTTTTCTGGTAGATTCTATTTGGAGATATTATTAATCTGTCAAGTTTTGTTAATGAGAATGAATTAGGTTATCTTTAGTTGTTTTCACTGGAATGCATTGTGGTCTAGTGACCTATTATTTGGTGAGTCGGTAATAGTCTCCTATTAGATCTGTTGTAGTATGGGTTCCATGTAACTCGTCAGAAATTAATAGACCAAATAAGACGCCAAATTATGAAAAATTATAGCTCATACTTACATCCCCTGTCTATTCCACAATAATAAGCATTTTTTGTACACATCTTATGCTTGCAGGTCAAGATTATTAAGTGCCTCGTGGAAAACATTGTGGTAGACATATCGTTTAACCAGGTTGGTGGGTTATGCACCCTTTGCTTCCTGGAGGAGGTTAGTACTTTGTTCGTATCCTTTTTTTAGAAAATTTTCAAGCTTTAATATCTGTAGTAAGTTCATATTTTCTATGTTGTGATGGATACATCTCTTCTGTAGGTTGATCATTTGATAAATCAGAATCATCTATTCAAACGCAGCATTATACTAATTAAAGCATGGTGTTACTATGAGAGCCGAATACTCGGTGCTCATCATGGGCTTATATCAACTTATGCCTTGGAAACCTTGGTTCTTTATATATTTCATGTTTTTAATAATTCCTTCAGCGGACCTCTCGAGGTGATAGTCATATATTTGATTTTGCTTAACCTATTTCTTTTCCTTCTTTCTTTAAACTTCCATCTGAAGGTATTCATGTATATCACAGGTTCTTTATCGATTTCTGGAGTTCTTTAGCAACTTTGACTGGGAAAATTTTTGTGTTAGCTTATGGGGTCCTGTATCCATTGGTTCACTTCCAGATGTGAACGGTAAACGTCTAGTCTGTTTACTATCCAATTGATTGATCCTTTAGGAAACATCTACTATTCATTAGTGCTCAAATCACATCATCTTTTACAGCCGAAACTCCCAGAAAAGATGGCGGTGAATTGCTACTGAGCAAATTATTTCTTGATGCTTGTAGTTCTGTCTATGCTGTTTTCCCGGGTGGACAGGAAAACCAGGGACAGCCATTTGTTTCAAAACATTTTAACGTGATCGATCCTTTACGTGTAAACAACAACCTTGGGCGTAGTGTTAGTAAAGGTAATTAATATATAACATTTTTTGTATGTTCTTAACGTATCTTATTAAGTTTATTGGCCAGTTTCGATTACATGAAAACTACAAAAATCTTGATGATGCTTCTGCATAATCATCTTCTCTTGGATTGAAATGTATTCTGTTGCCTGTGCTGTTTGCTTTCTTTTTGATAATTGCAGTATGACTTGTTATGTTTATCGTAATGTCTCTCTACTTGAGCACTCCTGATTGTATTACCAGGTAATTTCTATAGAATACGCAGTGCGTTTGCACTTGGGGCTAAGAAACTGACAAGATTGCTCGACTGCTCAAACGAAAGCATACTTTTAGAACTCAACCAATTTTTTATGAATACGTGGGAGAGACATGGCAGTGGTAATCGGCCTGATGCTCCAGAGATTGATATAAGTTCAAGGTCGTCAACCCAAGGTAATGTGCCTATATCTGTCAATTCCAAGGACGTTTTAAGTAGCAAAAAAGTGAAGAGTAATTCTTCTATTCGGGATTCCAAGGTTGAGCGAACTAGTCTGCATGGCGTTTCCGCTCAACATGTTAATATTTCCTCAGATAGCATGTCTGGGACCAGGGATGTTTCTTCAACTTCTCGTGATGAAAACCAAAAGCATCAAGCGAACTTGAATAGCAAAAGAATTTCAGATCAGATCATACGGCAAATTAAATCAAACCAGGCTACGAGCACTGATAAGGGTAAAAAATATTTGCAATCTCAACATTTGATAAATGACATTCAGGGGAGGTTTCTTTTTGCAAGAACACGCTCAAGTCCTGAGCTTACTGACACTTACAGAGATGTTAATTCCCGAGACAGGCAGGGAGAACCAGATACTGTAAAGACGCAGGGGACTGCTACTGAGTCGAGAACTTATGTCAATACTTATCATCGGAACAAGAAAAACCCTGAACCTGATTTTGTACAAAGCCGTAGTAGTCAATCAGTGAATGATGACCCTTCATCTTCCAGGCATGCTACATCTCATCAGAGCCTTGATCCTGCTGCTGATCTATACTGTGCTCCAAATCATCATCAGCCTGAACCGGGCGTGAGAAACATGACTGTTTCTTCTGCATTCAGGATGCAGGGAATGCAAAAAGAACAAGATATAGTGAACATGATGGCATCTTCTACCATTAAAGGTTTTAATGGCCAGGTTCCTATGCCACTAAATGTAGCTGCAGGTCACTTACCTTTTCCGTCCATTTTAGCTTCAATGGGGTATGCTCACAGAAATTTCTCTGGAATGGTTCCTACCAATTTCCCCCAAACAGATCAACCATTTTCAAATATACAATTTCCTCATGGCTTCATCCCTCCACATTTAAGCCACTACTTCTCCGGCATAGGATTAAACACGAACATAGAATATTCTAATGATCCAGGTAACAAGAATATTCATTCTTCAGAAACCAAGTTAGGAGACACTGATTATGAAAACTGGCAGGAGCAGGATACAGGGTCCACGGGAGGCTTTGACCCTGATATAGGAAAAGTTGAAATGCTCCATACAGATGATAAACCACAGTCAACCTCGTCAAGTGCTAATTTAATTCCTTCATCTCAGAGAGGTCCTGGAAGTTCAACGAGTTCAACGAGAGGTCAACATGTATATAGCATGGAAAAACATGGGTCAAAGCAGGATGATCATCCAGAGAATTATCAGTTTGAGCAAAAAGAAATTGAGGTATGTTCTGATGAAAGAACAACAAGTTCAAGGTTTCCTTCTGCTGCTCACAGTAGTTCCTTTAGAAGTAAATCTTCTTCTGAGAGTTCCTGGGAGGAGTCATCTACAAAGGTCTCAAAGTCAACAAGAGAAAAGAGGGGAAAGAAAATAGTTGCTGAATCATCTACTGTATATGGAAAAACTAAGATCATGTCCGAGAACATGTCTGATCAGCCCCAGGACGACCAGGATTGGAATCGCCAGACAAACACAAGAACTGAAATTGCTGAAGGAAGTTTAGGAATGCAGTCAGTCCCTTCTTTGCATATGGCGAGGCATCACAAGCCCGATTATGAATCAGCTGAAACAAGTGGTTCAGAAGCAATGATCCCAACGTCTCCTATGGTATTTGGTTCTCAGCAAAGAACGATGGATCACTCTGGGACTGTCCCCTTTGCATTTTATCCAACTGGACCTCCAGTGCCATTTTTTACGATGCTCCCTGTGTATAATGTTCCACCTGATGCTGGAGCTTCTGCCGACTTAACGAGCCATTATGGCGGGGAGGAAGGTATCGAGAATAGTGATCCTGCAGAAAAATTTGATTCACAAGAAAATGAACATACTCGGAATACAGCTAGTGTAGAACCCTTAAGAAGGGCTCCTAATTTTGAGGCATCTCTTGAACAAAATTCTGACATTCTTAACAGTGACTTCGCTAGCCATTGGCAAAATTTACAATTTGGACGGTTTTGCCAAAACCCAGAGTCCCCCGGTCCTCTAACTTATCCTTCGCCTGTCATGGTGCCACCTATGTATCTACAGGGCCGTGTACCATGGGACGGTCCGGGAAGACCTCTTACAGGCAATGTGAATGGCTTCACACCACTCATGAATTATGGTCCTCGTCTTGTTCCCGTTGCTCCTGTTCAGCCCGTCTCTGATAGACCTCATAATGTATATCAAAGGTATGGCAATGATCTGCCAAGATATCGTGGTGGGACCGGAACTTATTTGCCAAATCCTGTAAGATACTTATAATCCTTTTTATGATTTGTCATTAGTATATTCACCTGCATCCTGTTTTACAAAATTGACCTACTCTTAGATTCGTTAGGGGAAAAAATAGTTAATGTTGACTACATGATATGCACTTGTTCTCAATTGCGGCCTTCTGTGGCTAGCTGGAGGACTTATTCTTCCACACCCTTTTGTAATGCAAATTTCTGATTTTTGAGTTTAGATGGAAGAATGGAACAGTTTTTATGTGGAGACTTCCTTACCTATGCAATATATATCATTCATATGATTAATCTCGCGGTATCTAGTCATAAGCTAGATGAAGTCGGAATTTGGCAAGTCCTATAATTTGTTTCATCATATATTTATGTTTTGCAACTATACGAGGCCATATCATTAGTAGCTATTAAGCTGACAAGTGAAGGTGATTTACACTCTTGCAGTCCCAACCACTCTGGATGATCTACTGGGACTATTTGTTGCTTTTCTTTCCAATGGATCGACCAAATATAGTCCTGAGCAAGTAAAAATTTAAAAATAACAACAAAAATGGAAATCGTACTTGTATAAACTTGTTAAATGAAGAAGAAAAAGATCTATAAATGTTTCAAGCCAGCCGATGCCTTTGTTATCTGCTGTAGCTTTTCTAAACCCTCTAAATAGTTGTTTCTTAAGTAATATTGAGTCTGGTGCAGTTTTATATTTGTTATATTCGTAGATCTCTTATCATTAGATGCCCAAAGTTGGACTTTACAGATAATGTCATTTTTTAGCTGATGTCGGTTATCTTAATTGTCCGCTGCAGTTTGGTTCATTAGTTCTGTTTTACAGTACTCTTCTAAACTAGTATCTATTTAAAAACGAGGGTTGATTGTTCCTAAGAAAAATGAAGTAAATGTATATTAATTTTTTTTTTTAAAAAGCACGAGTCTTTGTGCAAAAAGTATGTGTGTGTCTAGGAACTTGGAGAGATATGCCTGTTACATGTTAGTATCTGATGCATATGCTGTTACTTTGAATACTTTCTAAAACTCAGTATCTGATTAGTAATTCTCAAACATATTCAGAAGGTTTCTGCAAGGGACCGACATTCTTCAGGCACAAGAAGGGGTAACTACAGCTACAACAGAAGTGAAAACAATGGGGACAGAGAAGGAAGCTGGAATCATAATTCAAAATCACGAGCCACTGGTGGTCGCAACCACAATCGCAACCAAAGTGAGAGATCAAACTCAAGAATTTACAGACCAGCTGTCAGTGAGAGCGGACCTGATAGATCATGGAATTCTTACAGACGTGACATGTATCCTGCATACCAGTCACAAAATGGTCCATTGCACTCTAACTCCCCTCAGGCTGGTCTTCCAAATGTGACGTATGGGATGTATCCTGTACCATCTGTGAACCACAACCTCTTGTCATCTAATGGACCCAATACTCCGTCGCTTGTGATGCTGTATCCATACGATCATAATCCCAACTATAGTCCAACTGCTGAACAGCTAGATTTTGGATCGGTAAGCCAGGTGGGTTTCCCAGTTATGAACGAACAATATATGAGCGAGGGAAGCAAGGAAGAGGAAGCATTTGATGAATTTAGGTTACATGGGAGATCTGCACACCACTCTTCCCCAGATCAACCTTCCTCGCCCCATCATTATAGGTAGAATATGCTTATAATGATATTATTTGGAAACCATGATGCATTGCATAATACTGCCTCTTAAACAACCCTTCAAGGCTGTTCTCGACTTGAATATCATTGATTTGCATTTGACATTCATATATTCTTTTCTCTTGCTTATGTATCATCCTAAAAGGAGGGTTTAATTGCTTCACCAATTCAGCAATTACAGTAATAGATTGAAGTGAGGATCTCCAGTTTGCAAGTGCTTCGTAGTTATGTAGAAATTGGCCGGGAAGAAGTTTACTGAGGTACCAGCACTACCATTACCAGGTTTACAGATCATGCTCGACCCTTGTCAGGTTCAATATTATCCAGCACCTTGCTTGTGTGTCTCGGATGCATGATCTTCTGTATGTGGAAAATGACCCTCTTTAGTGTGTAGCCCATGTACGTAAACTACCCAGTCATCTAACTCGAAGGAACAGGAGAGGGACGACTAGTTAGATCAGGTTACTTCCATATTTTTTTTATATTACATGGTAGGCTTTGCACAATGTAAACTTATTGAAATAGTTATGTTTAACATGCCATGATCCGTTTTTGGTAGTTTTTTTTATATAAAAAGAAAAATCATACTAGGGGATTTATATGTTAACACCTCGTTTATACTTCTCGTTTCTGCTCCATGATAAATCAGTGGAAGTACATAAACTTAGGGTCCAACTTGATTGTAAACTTATATTATCCGAAACCAAACTACATGGATTATGAATTTTACTTGGGACAAGCTTGGAAAATGCTGGTGGATTGATAAGCCCCCTGCATCGGCTACACCCTTTGCAAGTTCCGTCGTTCTTGCTCGCTGTCTTGACGGAGTTGTACTAGTCCAGACATGCCTGGTAGTGGATTGCTGCCTCTTTGTTTTACATCTCTACATCTAAGTTCATATTTTCCGAGATCAAAAAATAAAATCTAATCTATCTATGTATTATATTTATAATACAACTGGGGGTGGGTTTGAATGTTTGATGAACAATTTAATTAATATGATGATTATATCCCTATATTAATATACATTAATATTTATATAACATTTATTTCACTCTCATTCATTTATTAAAAATTATTAATTGTTGTCTAATTAATATGTGCATAAATAAATTAATACATATATACATTAAAATATACATACATGCATGCATATAAGCATATATACACACACGAATACATACTTATATATTCTTATTTGTCATCAAATTAACATCGACCACTGACACAATGAAATGACCATATATTCAATGAGTAAACTTATAATACTGACGCCAATTATCTATATAGTATAACTCATCAATCACATTTCTAACATGTAAACACATTATATAGTTAATAAACAAATTAATAATTATTTTATATTTAAATTGATTGATATATATCAGACAAACATAATCATTTGTATTTATTTTATTTCTAAGATTTAGCATATTACAAATACCATTTAATTATGAGTAGCAAAAAATGTATACTAACATAATTTATTACTTCTGCAAATGCACCATTGCAAACATATTTCAATCACTCGTACTCATATGCATAAACAAATAAATTATTCATACATTAGGTAACAACATAAATATATCGTTAACAATTACAGCGAAAACAGTTTCAATTAGTACAATCTAGAGTATGTATGTGCATTACACGAGTTATAGAGCTATAATACAACAACACAAAGGTTCAATGAACAAATTTAATCATAAATACTCTAATTAATATCCATAAAAATATTCATTCCAACCATTAGTACACACTAGCATAAATCCCGTGCGATGCACGGGTTTTTATTAATATTTTAAATTTTTATTTATCAAGTTATATTATATTTTTAAAATATTTATATAAATATATAATAACTATAAATTTATAATAAAAATAATAGAATAACATGTGGTCGTAATTTAGTAGAATAAATAGACTATTTCTAGTATTTTAACAATTTAGTAGTTTAGCAGATATGTAACACTATTATTTAAATCTTTTAATAATAGGATAAATTGTATTCGTAGTTTAGTAGGATAAGTATACTATATTTAGTAGTAGTTTAATAATTTAGTAAGTAGTTTATTAGATATATAACACTATTTATCTATTTTTGTAATAATCAAAATTAGGGAATTATCGTTGAATCAAACCGTTGAACCAAATTATCTCTATTCCGGCTATTATAATATAGTATAGTATTTATTATTACATATATAATGCTTATATTTATTCTAACTCATTACTATATAACAAATTTAATTATTAATACTTTCATTAATATTTAATAAATATTCTCCAAGTATTAGTACTTATATAAAATTTATTTCACACTTATTCCCACAATTCACACATCATTAATATGTAAATTTATATTTAAGTCATTATTATATATATGATCAAAAATACATATATTTAGTGCAAATCTTTAATATTACATTAATATTTATTTCATCGTATCATTCATTTATTAAAATTCATTTATTGTTGCATAATTAATATGAATATTTGTCTATAACTCATATTATATAGTGATTAAAATACACGCATACAGGCTATTACGTGAGCCCGTAGAGTTTACCACCCGAAGGGTAGCGGCTGCAAGTTATCTACGATAAAAAAAATACACGCATGCATGCATACATACATACATACATGCATGCATGCATGCATACATATATAATAACATTTTAATTTTAGGTAATAATTTTTTTATGATATTAAATAAAATTGTATAAACAAGTGAATTATAAACTAAAAGTATAAATAAATATTAATATTTATAAATTTAAATTTCTCGCTGACATAAAAATACGTAATTTGAATTAGATTTGTATTTGAATATTAGGTCTATATAATAATAATAATAATAATAATAATAACTATTATTATTATTATAAATTAAATTCTAATAATAATAATAATAATACACAGTAATTATATATGGGTAACTTGATTATACATCACGATATTTTATAAGTGATGTTCCTATATAACTAAAATAATAATAATAAAATATTGTCCAAATTATTGAATCACAGGCGGAGGTGACCAAAATATTGTGTAGTGTATTTTTTAGTATTTGGAACTAACGCCTCTGATTATTTGATGGGAAAAAATCCGACGGTCGTGATGGAAAGGGATAACCAAAATGAGAGTTAACCAAACTACAAATTATACCCCATTCTGGTTATTATAGTATAGTATAGATACGTCACACCAAATAGCATATCTCCGTATCACATAAATTTATACATCAAAACAACTCTCATCTGCAAACATCAACAATACGCTAAACATAATCCTGTATGATTTCGAAATATGAGAGGTAACAGAGTACACATGAAATGCATAATGCTACTTTATGATGAGGTGCGTACACATATGTATATAAGATATGGTAATGAAGTTTATATCAAATCTAATAAATTTGTGTAAATTTATCATTTCAGTACCTTAAATCATCCAACAAAGTTACGAGTACAAGAGAATGTTAAAAAGAATAACATCAACTAAATATAGTGGATAATTAATTGTGCTAATTGAGGTCTAAATTGACTCAGTTCATTCAATGACTCGTAAAAAAGAGTTTAATAAGTTTAAGCCTAAATATGGAGAAGAAAGATAAGATAGAATGAACCACATGGACAGAGGTCATTAAAGGTGGTTACGACGCAAAGAGTAAAGGCATGAGGTTGACCGGAGATATGAGTACATATTTCTCCATGTATTAACATAAATTAAATACGTTATTGTGGTTAGAGCTTTTCATAGGTATTTATGACCAACAAACCGACAACATGTATATTGAATCACAGTATACCAAAAAAATAAGAATATTGGCTATTTTTTCTTATTTTATAAATAAGTGGCAATATATTTAAATGATTATAGAGTTTATTATTACAAAAATATAATTGTTTATCATAAATTTCAATGATTTTCGTCACACCCTTTTTATGATAATTTATCACATGATTTGATGACATATATTGTATGTTACATTAATACTAATATTTAAATCCACTAAATATTAAAATATCAACTGAAAAAGTATATATTAAGCATGAGTGTGTGTGTGTATAGTTTAGCTTATAGTATTCATAAAACATGTGATCATGCTGGTTTATATTGATGTTTGGATGCGTCTCCTTACATGCCCCAACGTGAACGAATAGTATGGATTAGAACAAATAATTATTGTAAGATTTCTGTATAAAATGCAACCATGAGCCGCTTAACATGTCTAGAGCTGTGTATTTATTAATATTGAATAAGGGAGGGGGATATTTATAAAGGTCAAGAATACAAATTTAAGAAAACTTAAAAACAAATAACAATTATAAATTAAAAGTATATGTGAATAAACTACTATATTCTGCAGTAGTTCAAACAATCACATGCATTTTCGTAACAAAAATCCATATAAATCACACAGTAGAGAATGAGGAATACATTACAAATATTGTTTTAGCTTAATGTCAAATGTCGGAAAACATATTCTGCCCATCATACCCCAAAAACTACTCTTTTATTATCCAGTTGAAGATAATATGAATATACGGTCAACAACTACAATTAAAATAACATATTCGTGCAATCTAGAGCATTCATGTGCATTGCACGGGCTATAAAGCTCTTTCTTATAAAAAATAAACCGCACCCGCACCACGAAAATTAAAAACCGCGTTTTGCGGTGCGGATTGGTGCGGTGCGGACGGTTTTTGCGATTTGTGCGGTTTTCTGCTCACCCCTGATTGGAGCGGATAATTTTTTATATAATATTTAAAATATATATTTATGATATGTTTGACACATTTTTAACTAATGACTAATTCCAGTTGAAAATGCTCAAATATTCCCACAAACCCTTGATTAGCACCAAAGTATAATCGTAATTAACTTAACTTAGTAGCGCAAGTGACACGTGATAATGAACACATAACTAATATAAAATGGCCACGTCTTACGACAAATGAAGATATTTTAGTGTATCCGTGAGAGTTTGATTAAAAACCAAAAGTGAGGGACACGAGAGAGCTTTACAAGGAGAAGCTTCATTTAATCAAGCTCATACCAACTGGACCTACTCTACTTGCATACTATTCAAACATTACGCGAATCATTCATAACTGGACACTACAAATTTCCATAATCTATCAAGACAATTCATTTTTCAACGTCCAAATTTATTTGTTTTTATTCGTAGCTTGTAGCCTTTTGTTTTTGTGGGCACAAACTTGGAGGTGCCTCCCCGGTTAATTACCCTATCTGTCCCAATTTACTTATTCATTTCAACTTTTTACAAGTAATTAAAGTGTATTGATCATAAAACTCCATTAGTTATTTAAAAAAAACTTTTTGAGAATAAGAATTTAAGATTTTAACTTTTATTCACAAGAATATAAACTTTTAAAAAAATAACGGAGTCATGAGATCAATACAACTTAAAATATACGTAAAATATAGGATGAGCAAGTAATTTTACATGGACTACGTAATTAATTAAGTTAGACTCGTCTTACTCAAGAATTGCATTATAATTTAAAATAAAAAAACGTGAATGTATAAGTCTTTTGTAAAGTATTTTGTATGTTTATATTATACTTCCTCCGTCTCTTATTTAGTTGTCACAATTTTTTTATCGGTTAAATTGATCAATTTTTGATTAAAAATTAAATATTATTTTTATATTATTTTTAAAAATAAAAATCATTTGTTGGTCAAAATTAATTTGACTGAACAAAAGTTAAATGAACAATTAAAATGAGACGGAGTAAATATTAAATTTTTCTTCATTAAATTATGTAAAAAGAAATAACAAAGTACAATCACAATCATGACACATAATTTGATAAAAAAAATTGGGAATTTTTTTGAGAGACGTGTATCACTCTTGTTCAATTTAAGTGCGCAAAATAGTTAAAACTTAAATGAGAGCCCGGCGGCAGCAGAGGTCTGACACGTGTGCACAAAAGGGACGAGTAGGCATGACATCACGCTGACGTGTGTGAAGGATATAATACAGTTTCATCCACCAGTGACTAGTGTGATGAAAGTGTTGCAAAAAAAACAAGAGGAGAAAGGGTAGGGTATATGTGACGAGACTCTCTGAAAACATGTTTATAGAAATGTTTTTTGTCAAAAGACATGCCCAATTTTAAATATAATAAAATTTATTAGATAATTGTTATACTAATATAGTGAATTTGAATATAAAATTAAAGTTAGTTGACAGTAATAACCAAATACCATCATAATACTCATTTAAATTAGTAAATTTTTAGATATTAAAATATATGTAAATATTTTAAAATTATATATATTATTTTTGGATATTTCTAATATTAAAATAATTATTAAAAAAATAAAAAAAATAATAAAAAGATATGCCAAATCATGAAAAGACATATTTGGCTAATTGACATCATGACATGCTCATCTTAACATGTCGTGCAGCTCTTACAAGCAAGGGTCACGTTACCTACATTATTACAAACAACTTTTTCTTTGTTGACAGGATACTAGTACCCCAAAACTATCAGCTTAAGATGCCGATTAGAGACACAGGTTGGTGCAAAAGTAACTCAATCTCATTTACTAAGAGAATTAGTGGCTCAAGAACTACCTAGATATTGTTGGAGCAATACTCTAATTTTTTAAATTTTAGTTAACATTTTTGGTACGATTGACAGGTGCTAAAAAAGATAAAATTACTTAACAAATTAATAAAAAAAATGAAAACAATCAGACCATTTAATATGAGGGTGATGGCTAAACTGCTGTTTTTCTATTTTTACATGTAAAATGATTCCTTCTGATATTGGTTACCATTCATGATACTTATTTTAGGATTACTTGTGAATATTACGCATTTCTCATTTCTAACGTAAGTATCACGTATTATTTTATTTTATTTTTTGTTACAAAATTAGTAAATTGATACACATTAGTTTTCCGTGTATGTATTTTTCGTATCGTGTCGTAAAAAAAATTACGATTAATGCAGGTATTAAAATAACTTTCAAAATAATTCTCAAAGCACACATAACATGTTGGTTTTAAAGAAAGTAAAGCTTTATTACAAGCAATCATTCACGACTATATCCACGAATTCAGGAGAGATATCTTTGTTCCCCAATAATGATAATTGTTTAAGGGGCTTGGATACAATTATCAAATAAATCGATTGATTAAAAAAATAAAGTAAGAATAACAATAAAGAGTTTAATCAAATAACAGTTTATATTGATCTTTAATAAACTGTTACAAAACTCTCTCAAGAACAATATTCTTAAGAGCCGCTAGATTATGAAAATACTAGAGTTGTACACACCACAAAGTGATAACCTAATATGTGTTTATATATCACACAAATACAATCAATTCCTATAATTACAAGATATGTTATAATATGATTTATCTAGTTTTTATGCATATCTAAATCAACAACTACGATCCTATAAATCAGCAGATTCTGATTTATCCTGTAACTTTGACTTATCCAAACATATCCTAACAGTCTTCACATCCTGATGCATATCGTGACTGCATCAGATCCTGACGACTTGACAAATCCTGACTGTGAGACAGATCCTGATTGGTTACACATCCTAATGACTCATGAAAGATCCCGACTCATGAAAGATCCCGACTCCATAGCAGATCATGATTCGTGACATAGACAATTTTCGACAATTTCCAATAATCTCCTCCAATTTGTGCTTTGTAGATTAAGCATAAATTTTAAAGTGTTGTCTAGTGCAAAAAACAGAAAGAGAAAATGTAGAGTTCAGTGGTTATGGAGCATACTTAGTTACAGAGATTTGTCTTCATATTTTATGATAGACTCTGTAGTATAACTGAACCAAAGCTTTAACACTGTCATCAATCTTTTTCAATAGTATCTCCTCTAGCCTGATCTTCAAATTCTTCTCATAACCAGTTCCAACAGATAACTAATATATTGCAGCTCTTAAGTTTTCGATAAGTGTTATTTCAATCATCAGTTCCTCCAGTGACACATAACAAGCTTTGGGACCATCAGAATTCATGGTTATATGTCTCTGTGTGAGGACATTTTCAATTATCGCTCCTCCTTTTTTTATGTTGACTTCTTGCCCTTTGAAATTCATGTAAGTGGGAATATAAGATCCAAAATAAGTATCCTTTTTCTGATAGTTGCAAGAATCATATTTGACATTCCCTAGAAACTTCATCTTCAACTCTTAGCAAGTAATGAATATACTTGAGTTCTTTAGCTGTCATGATCAGTAGTTCATCAAGAGATAGAACTTGAACTTGATCACCTTGCAGTAAGAGTAAGATCTTTTGCTTGGATTCTGAGCCATCATGTTTATCAAGTATGATCTTCAATGCTTCAAGCCTGTCCAAGTGATTAACGGTAACTTCCTGACTATCAGCTAGAGTGAAATTAATCAATCTTAGATTCACCAAATCAGCTTCATGATGCCCAATCCCAACTCTTGTATATGGTGCAGACAGTTTGAGAGCATTAGCTTGTACCATCCAAGATTTCTTATCTCCCATAATGCTAGAGCCAGGTAAGCCATCCACCCTTATACCTCCAGGAATAAAGTTCATCTCAATACTACAATCAAGATCACCAACTTTCCTCTATTTGTATCTGGTCTTAATCTTTGGAAAAACTTGAGCTCTCCTGTATTCTCTTCCATATAAAACCCTCATATTATTACTCCTCCATCTGCTTCTTCTAGATCTTCTAAGCATATTTTAAAATTCTTGATTAGCTCTACTTACAGCTATTCTGATATTCCCTTCCCGTCTTCTCTCTTCTTCATCAAAACCAGCAAATATTTCATTTTCTCCATTTTCAGCATTGAATGATTCAACATATATAGATAAGATTTCAAGATTCAATCTGAAAAGAGCTTCTTCATCTTCATTTTCAAAGAAATCATAGATAGACATCCTGTCAGGGTTAGGAACTGAACTGTTAGGAATTGCAGTATCAATATTTCTCTTGTCAGGAATTGCATCAGGAACCGTCACTCTATTGTCAGGATTTAGAGTTTTATTGTAAGGAACAACAGTTGAGATGTCAGGATTTGCAGGGGCAACTTCAATCTGTAATTGCCTTGTTCTTCTTAGCACATGCATATATGCATCTTCACTCTTAACATCAGAATCAACATTTATCAGTTTGATAGCATTCTTCCTAGATTCAGGATTGATAAATTTAGGATCAAAATAAAGCTTAGGAGCCCGAGTCTCAGGAATCTCTTCAATCCTGACTCCACTAGACCTTTTCCTTCTTTGAGAGGGAACAATGGCTTGAGCATCCTTCTCAACAATCTTTCTACTAACTTTATTTCCTCATTTAACTTTTCTCTTTCCTTTAGCTTGCAACTAATTTTAAATTTCTTCTTGCTGTTTAAGCATCTCCTCATGTGACATATCAGGAAATTCATCAGCTAGGTGAGTGGGTGCTGTTCTCTCAAATATGTCTTCCACTCTCTTGTCTTTGTGATACAGAGTGATGCTTGCTCTATATGAAGTTCTGAAAGTTTTGTAGAATCTCTGTACATCTTCAGGATTGTTAATTATCACCTTTCCTCTATCAGGAATTACAGATCATGACTGGTGCTTTTCCATCAGGATTTGAGAGTGAGTAACTATCTTTGTCTTCACAGTTTTAGATTCATCCCTTGAGACTTGAATTGACTGTGTAGTTTGTGTTTGTGTCTGAATACCAGCTCTAGATTTAACTACCACAACATCAGAGGTCTTCTCCTGTTGTTTATCACCATCATCATCAGGATTGACATGATCCCTCAAAACTGATTCAGGTTGACATTTTTTCTTTGGGTACTATCTCCCGTTTTTTGGCATCTAGACTTAGTAGAAGAGAGATAATAACATCCAATTTTGAATTTTTAGCATTCTGAACAGCTTCAAGAGCTGACAGTTTTTCTGTCATCTACTCCTGTTTGGCTTCCATGCTAAACATCCTTTTGATTAGGCCATTGTGCTTATTTGTACCTTTAATAGTCGCAGAAAGGTCAGAAAATTCTTCCCTAAGATCAATATTTTCTTGATTGAGTGTGGAGACAGAAGAATGCAACTCTTTGACTAGTACTATAGTAGCCTTTATAGAAGTTTTCATGTCAGGATGTGAGACCAAGTGAACAACATGATCAGCTAGAGACTCTGCAGCTTTCAAAGAGATCTTTTCACTTGGTAACCTCCATGAATGATTCCATTCATGAGTTCCATGAGCATCAAGAGTAGGACCATGACCAGATGATGACCAAAAAGTAGACAACTTGGAACCTTCCATGTCAGCTTTAAGTGCAGCATCATCAGGATTAACATCAGAATCATCATCAGAATCACCAAAATCATCATCATCATCTGAAAAATTCTCCAGGAAACTTTTCAGGCACATCAGGAATAGTGTCAGGAACTTTACCTTTGAGCTTTAAATCAGGATTTGACTTAGAAGGCCCAGTTGCCTGTGATGAACCTGAAAGAAGAGAACCAAGAACACCTAAATCTCTCTTTTCTTTTAAAATTATCTCATCACTTCTCACACATATATTACTTTTAATAGTAATATCTAGCTCACTTTTGTCACTCTTATCTACCTCTCATTTTTCCAGTTCAGGAGACCGCCTCTCAATAAATCTGTTTTTCTCTTGATCTTTCTCACAAACTTACTAGAAAGGCTCAACTTACTTAGAAAGAAAAAATAAGAGGGGGCAAAGAGGAGTGGTCTATAGTCATATAAATAGAGGTATTCATATTAAAAGGTCTATTTAAAATCATGCTAGCAGATAAAGGAGATTTAGAAATAATTATACCTTGAGTGTTAGAAACCATTGGTATTGCAGTATGTGGAGGTACCAAGATGGCTCTAGTGCTGTACTTAGTAGTGATCAGTACATCAAGATTTGTAGATTCAGGAACAGCTCCATCAGGAACTGACCTTGTGTCAGGAATTCACTGCTTGTCAGGAAACTGATCACATGTCAGGATTTGATGCTAAGTCTGTAACAGTGTTTTAAACTGTTGGTTCTTATGGGATTTGAGGATCAAAAGCTTCTTCAATCCTTTGAACTGAAGGTTCTTGTGTGCTTTCTTCGAAGATGGGATCATTAATGACAACATCCAATTTAGCAATATGCTCCTGATGAGCTTCCCTTTCTTGTACTATCTTTTAAATATCAACATCCACGAAAATATGACTCCCTTGAGCAATGTCAGGAATAGTCTGTTGGTTTTCAGTGTTTGCACCCACACTTTGAGTAGGTGGTTCTTATGTAGCAGGGGCATTAACAGTTACATCTTCACATTGAGAAGATGGTTCTTGTGTATTGTACCCCTTATGTGGAGACTGTATCGTGGACTATTTTATGACATACACTGTGGTGTCTTCAACTTTTCTTTTAGGAGAAATATCCAGTCCAACTTCCTTAGCTAATTCCCTCACCCTTTCAGAAGAAACTTCAATAAATTTTTCTGGTGAGGAGTCAGGAATTGACTGTTTAGGTGCTGTGATGATTTTATCAGGAATTGATTGAGCCTTGTCAGGAACTGATGAAGTGCTGTCAGAATTTGCAATTTCCTGATCAAGAGCAAACTTTGTTAGAACTTTCAGTTTATTTTTCTTTAGCTGAGCTTCAGCTCTGTCAGCTACTTTAAATAGTCTTTTCTTACTTTGGCACAGGGCTGGCAGCTACATTATCAGTTCTTTCTCCTTCTGTAGTAGCACCAGTAACCTCCACTGGTCTGACAGGAAACTTAAAAACAACTGGTCGATCACTGTCAGTATATGATGGCTCATTAACTAACTTAATACCAGCTATACCCCTCATCTTCTTGCCAACTATACGCTTTTTAGTGCTTGTTGGTGGTGGCACACTCTTCTTTCTTGCTCCACCTTGTTTTTCCAATGGTTTTGGTGAAGGTGAGCCAACCTTTTGACCTAATTGTGTAACGCCCCCGAATCCGGGGTTAGAGGATTTGGTCGTCACTATAAAAACTAAATCCAAATTAACCTGTTTAATCAATAAACAAATGCCAGCGGAAGATATTTAGCATATATGACCCCAAACTAATCCAAGATCTTTTAAGGTTACAGTTCTAAAAATAAGAAATCCAAATTCCACAAATAAATTTTTCACTTTCTTTTTCTTTTAAAACTCTTTTCAACAAATTACAATTGAATACTAACCCGCTAGTATAACTTCGAAAAGAAGTATACTAGGCCCAACTATAAAATAATATGATTATAATATAAAATAATATAAAATAATATAAACAACTTTTTATAACAGAACTTACACTAGCCCGCAAACCCTGGACCAACCACCTTCCAAGAGCTTCCTCTTTGCTTCCTCGAATTACGCGGCTAAACAGCGGAAGCTAATCCTCACTGGAGGTTAAATTTAAAACAGGCAAGTATGAGCGGAAGAAATGCTCAGCAAGATCATTATAGCATGTATAGGGTCGTTTTGATATAAAACTGACATCTGCAATAGCGCAGAGCATTTTAAAATCATAATTGCTAAAATAGAATATTTGTTAAAGAATCGGATAATTGTTTCTCACTGTATTCAAAACTCTTTTTGATATTTTCGAGCGAAATGCTTCAGCAATACTTTGAATCTTGACGAGGATAAAACTCGTAAAACAGTGTTTACGAAAATATCATAAATAACAATAACATGAAACAATGATTATGGAATGAATCATAAACTTTATTTGAAACCAAACTCTTGATATTAATACTCATTTTGTTGTCATATCAAATTAGATATCAATACGAACTTTGATGCTCACAACATCCCATACTGAAGTCAACATCAATCATCTATACTAATACCACCTTTGATATTTAACAACAACCTAAATATCCACATCAAGCAAAATGTAACAGCCCGCACATCCGGACTATTAATTCTAAACCAAAACTAATACAAAACAAATTATTAAATCGAAATTCTATTACAAATGTGTCTATTACAAACGCGCAGCTAAAAGCGGAAGTCCAAAAGTCAATCTACTTCAATTCTAAGTCCTCGAACTCCAATGCTATCCAACTCGAAACCTTAGACGAAACCTGAAATATAAAAAATGAGCTATACAGCCCAACAAGAAAACAATCGATCCAACTAGTTGGCCAAGTAACATGTCCACATATAACAAAATACAATAATCTATACGATACGATATACGAAACAAACAATTTCGATACATATTCTTATTCTTTTTCGATACATACGATACACATAGCACATAAACAACAATAATTCAAAACCCATAATTTATGCCACAACCACTACAACCCGGTGATAACGGTCCTAAATTTTCACAAAACTGTCACTACAATCCGGTGACTGCGGTCCTAAGTTCTTATTCGATATTTTCACAAACCATGGCACAAATCAGAGATCCAAAATTATCGTCTCGACACAACATATATACAACAATACGTATACTATAACACATAACACTTTCAAATATATCATCACTTAGCCCATATTTTGATAATCAAATATACACGCATAATAAATAATTTTGAAAACACTAGTAAGATCGATCGAAAACTTACCTCAAAACCTGACCAGATCTGAATATAGCCTTTTTGACCCTCTAAACGACGTTATCTTGAAAACCATAAACCACGAAAGTTGTAGAGAACGAAAAGACCTTTCCGTAAAGTCTAGGATCACTTAATTCTGACTTATGATGAATTTTCTACGAATTTTACAAGACTGCTGATTTTTTGCTGAGAAGAGCCCTACGAATTTTTATAATAAAAACGAGAAAGACGAATATGATGTATTTATAATGCTACAAAACCCTATATCTTAACCTACAAGTTATCTGTATTAGAATGTGATCCAAATTTTAGGCCCATTAGTCTAACTCAATTCTAAATCCTAGTCCTTGTCTAATTTTAATCCTTTTTATTCTATTATTCAATTAATAATCTAATTCTAAAAATTACAGGATATTACATACTACCCTCCTTAAAAAGAATTTGGTCCCTAAATTCACAACAATGCTAAAGTTCGAGACACATCTACCCCATCTACCCCCTGATCTACCAAAGGTCAAACTATGGTCCACAAGATCGAATCCTAGGAAATGTACTAGTCACATACCTAATACACTCCGAAAGACAGCCTGCTCTGGATACCAACTGTAACAGCCCGCACATCCGGACTATTAATTCTAAACCAAAACTAATACAAAACAAATTATTAAATCGAAATTCTATTACAAATGTGTCTATTACAAACGCGCAGCTAAAAGCGGAAGTCCAAAAGTCAATCTACTTCAATTCTAAGTCCTCGAACTCCAATGCTATCCAACTCGAAACCTGAAATTGTAAGAATGAGCTATACAGCCCAACAAGAAAACAATCGATCCAACTAGTTGGCCAAGTAACATGTCCACATATAACAAAATACAATAATCTATACGATACGATATACGAAACAAACAATTTCGATACATATTCTTATTCTTTTTCGATACATACGATACACATAGCACATAAACAACAATAATTCAAAACCCATAATTTATGCCACAACCACTACAACCCGGTGATAACGGTCCTAAATTTTCACAAAACTGTCACTACAATCCGGTGACTGCGGTCCTAAGTTCTTATTCGATATTTTCACAAACCATGGCACAAATCAGAGATCCAAAATTATCGTCTCGACACAACATATATACAACAATACGTATACTATAACACATAACACTTTCAAATATATCATCACTTAGCCCATATTTTGATAATCAAATATACACGCATAATAAATAATTTTGAAAACACTAGTAAGATCGATCGAAAACTTACCTCAAAACCTGACCAGATCTGAATATAGCCTTTTTGACCCTCTAAACGACGTTATCTTGAAAACCATAAACCACGAAAGTTGTAGAGAACGAAAAGACCTTTCCGTAAAGTCTAGGATCACTTAATTCTGACTTATGATGAATTTTCTACGAATTTTACAAGACTGCTGATTTTTTGCTGAGAAGAGCCCTACGAATTTTTATAATAAAAACGAGAAAGACGAATATGATGTATTTATAATGCTACAAAACCCTATATCTTAACCTACAAGTTATCTGTATTAGAATGTGATCCAAATTTTAGGCCCATTAGTCTAACTCAATTCTAAATCCTAGTCCTTGTCTAATTTTAATCCTTTTTATTCTATTATTCAATTAATAATCTAATTCTAAAAATTACAGGATATTACACAAAAACTGAATCAAAACTGCATTTTACCTTTTATTCAAAACCAAAACACTTGATAAATCATTTATTCTATGATTATTAAAAGCAATATAATAATTTAGATTGGGATCATTCACCGATGGATGTACTATCACATGCTGATCAGCCCGTGTGATAGCACAAGGTCATGATTCATAGAAACATGTCCCCAAAACACGAGTACTCAAATAAAAAGGCAATATATCTGCCTGTGGCATAAATTGTGTCATAATATTTCATATGACACTTAGAAATATCCCTCCGCTGAACCGTCCGTCCCGGTCACTTACGCATTGATCCAATCTTAAAACCTTTTATTGAAAAGGGGTCATAGTGATCGACACCCGAAATAATTTTATTCCCCTATTCACTTGGGCATGAATACTCGCAACCAAATCATCTTTCTCAAAATTCAAAATAGTTATAAATCCAGTAATTTGATGAGTAAAATCACTTAGCTATTCTGAACATAGAATAGCAGAATAGTACTTGCATAAATAGAATCATTTATTTTAGCGATATATAATATCTATTCTGAACTGAGAATAGGGAAAACAATACTTGCATGATAAGATTCAAAATAAATATCACTTGAAAAATAAGTGATGATAGGGATATTTTCCTTTGGAATTTAGCAGTTAGTCACACTCGTAAAGACAAATCTATTATGACATTCTGTTTCAAAACATCACCGTCTTTATTTTACTAATCCATTGGCCTGCTGCTCATGCAGTGCTGTAACCCAATATTCCATACTATTCAACTCTAGTCTTCATCCATTCCATCTGGTCCTGATCGTCTTGAAGAACTCGTATCTATAATTATAAAATATCATTTTAATCGTCTAAACGATAATTACTCGACGAGTTGCGCGTCAAAATCCTATCGTTTACCCATAGGATAGCCAACACATAAAGGAAACAGCCAGACACAAGACTATTGACCCACGTACACACGTAATTCACATAGCATGTAAACACATAACTCACGTATCACATAATTCATACCACATATGCCTCGGTTTGTCAAAAGATTCTACTCGATACGTTTAAAACTGAAATCTGGTCGAAACACGACTTGTAGATAAATAAGCGACTCAGAACTGACTTGTAAAATAAGTGACCTTTCGAAACAAAAGAGTTTGGGTCTCGAAAATATTTTTAATGAAAGCGGAATATTTTTCTGAGTATAGAGGCGTTCGTTTCGTATTAAACAGATGAACGATTTATTAATTATGAATAAAATAAGAATTAAATGTGAATAAATCAATTAATAATAACATTAACTGATTTATAAATACTAAAATATAATTTTTAAAAGCTTAAAAACAATTTTTAGGAATTATTTTAATTAATTTTAAATAATTACATTTTATTTAACTATTTATAAATAAAATTAATTGATTAAATATATTAATCAATTAATTAAATCCATAAATAATTACTTAAAATAGATTATAAATAATTAAATCAAATTGGATTTTTGAAAATAATAAAAGAAAATAATTTATAAATCCATAAATCATTGTAAAATCATATAATAGCCCAAAAATTACCATAAAAATATCACAATTGTCTATATTTTATTCTGGACATATAAAAATTAAAACACTCAAAATTTATCGTATATAAACATCCAAACATCAACTCCAATTATCATATAATTCACTAAAATTCACATAAAATCACATAAACAATTTCAAATAATAATAATAATAATATCTGAAAATATGAAATATTACAGATTGTCTCTCAGACACATCAGTCTTAACTATTGGTTTTGATTTTACTACTGATTCCTTTTGAGAAGAATAAGAGGTGACATTGTGTTTAGATTTGGTAGGTGAAGAAGAAAAAATTGGGTCAGGAACAAGGTTGGTTGTGCCCTGTTCCAAATTGTATGAATTTGAATATATGTGTTAGGCTCTTAATCAATTGTAGAAAGGGGGTGAATACAGTTAATATAATCAATTCGACAAAGCTTCAACAGAATCAACAGTTTTTATATTAATTGATAAAAACTTATTAAAAACGTACTCTCTCGAAATGATGGACAAATATCCTTGAGAGCTGCTAGGTTATGTGAAAGATATAACAATGTCGCAATGCATATAGCATGAACCTAATTTGTGCTTTATATAGAGTACAACTACACAATGTATAAGAAATCCTATTCTATTAATAACAAGGAAACTTATACAATGTTTCTGAGATAAAGTCCTTCACCGCCTTGAGTTCCTGTTTCCTTTTCCTTATCGAAGATCAATTGATGTGAAAAATACTGATTACATCATCCGTTGACATCATCATCCATCAATATCATTATCTGTCGATATCATCATCCGTTGATGTCATCATCATTCGTTGATATATAAGTTCTGATGTGAACTTCTGATAGTTTCTGCTTGATATCATCAATTGCTCCTAACAATCTCCCCCAACTTGTTCATTATGCAAATATGGACAAGTTCCAATTGATGATGTCAAAACTATCTAAATGCAGGAATCAAGTATGCATATTCAATCTTATTTCATTAAATATCAGACTTTACTCTTCCTTCTGAACTGCTTCTTTAACTTGAGCAATGTCAGCGGTCAACTTCAGTTCATCAGCCTAGTTAGCTCTATAAATCTTCCTTCTTTGTTGAGCTTGGCTGATCTCTTCTTCTTCACATTTTTCTTCAGTATCGTAAGCCTGAACTACTATATAGATTGAATCTATCAACATTTAAGATTTAGTTTCTTTAGATACTGTTTTCTTCATTGCAACAGCTTTGGCTTTAGACTTTGAAATCTTTGACTTCTCTCTTATCTTCTCTTTTCCTTTAAGCTTCTTGTCAGCAGTTACAGTAACTTGTGATCTTAGATCCTCTGCCTAACTGATTTCCCTTATAAATGTACCTCTGGTTGGTCTGTTAGAAGGATCATCTTCATAAAGTACTTGAGAAATAACAACAATATCAGCATTTGATGTCTTCATGGAATGTTTGAAATCTTCCTCCATTTGCCTTAGCTGTTCAAGATTAACTCCAGGATTTTCTCTTGCAAATATTCTTCTACTCTCCTCAGAGTCAAAAAATTTAATCTTTGGATCCTTGTAGAACAAGGTTTTCTTTCTTCCTTTAACTTTCAGAGTTTGAAAATATTGACTTGCTTCAGCACCAACTTCTATCTCCAGAATACCTTGGTCTTCATTAGCAACAGTTGTGACTTGTGAAGATTTTTGAATTTTTGTAGTCACGGTCAAATATTTTACTTTTCTTTTATTCCTCTTACTTTCTCCACCTTGTCTAGATTGAAATCTAGTGATTGCTTTTGATGAACAACTAACTCCAACTAGCTCTTCACCTCTTCTCTCACTTTCCTTATGTCCCCCCTTATTACCTCCATCGAGATTTTCATCATCAGTATTTATCAATGTTAGCTGCTTGCATTTAAATTTAAAAAATTTCTCCCCTTTTTGGCATCATCACCAAGCAGTAGAGAAAGAATCAACTCCATTGAATTCTATACTTCTGTAAGTTGATCAGATATTTGAACTTGTTTAGCTTCCAATCTAGCTTGGCTGGATTCAATTGTAGTTTTTCTGGCAACTATTGGTGCAATTTGTTTCTGAATTTCCTGATGAGTAGTCAGCTTTGAAGCAATCAATGATTCTTTGATCCGATTGATTTGTGTATTAGTTGCTTCTTGAGCTATGTGTAAGGATTTGACAACTAAAGTTAATGCTTCCAGATGATTGAGCATATCAGGTTATGTAATCTTCTGTTCTGCTATTTCTAGATGTGCAACAACTTGTGTTCTGGAAATATGATAGGTATCATCTTTCCAATAAGCATTCCGGAGATTATCAAAATAATCATGCTTCTTCTTAGCATCTAACTGTTTCATTTTCCGTTGTCTCTCATGTATAGGCATATCTTCAGGGAAGAAAAGATCATCCTCAGGATCTATAATAGCATTAGAAACATTAACTTCTTCACCATCATTAGATTCTTCAATAGCAACTGGATTTTGCACTCAATGCTGAACTTCATCACCAACTTCAACATGTAAAATAAAATTAGAAATTGGTGCAGTATATGATCCAGTAGCTTCAGAAGCTTCCACACCTGCAGCAGTTAACTCCACATCTTCAATTATTGTAGATAAATGAATTGGAGCTTCGAGATTAACTTTCAGAACCTCAGTTCCTGTAACATGCTGTGGTGATTCTGAAATGGATGAAACTTTATAAATGGATTGTTATGCTACTACATCTTCAGCAATAACAGGGATTTTTTCAGGTGATGGTAAAGTAGAGTAAATGGACTATTTTTCAATAAAAACAGGGATTGTCTCATGAGGTAAAATAGTAGAATATATGGAATGCAAGAAAGTATCAGTACTTAGACTTGTAGGGAGATTAATAGCCCTGGGTACATCAGAGTTTTCTTGAGATTCAACAGATTATTGTTCAACATCTGTTTCTTTAGTACTATGAGCACCTGCAAACATATAGCAGTTAAAACTTAATATCTCTATTCTTTTAAAGTAGTCTCACTACTTCTCACACCACACATCTCATGACTTTTAATAGTCAGATTTTTCTCACAAGGATTACTAAATCCTATCTCTCATCTACCTCTCCTTTTTCCAGGAGGGATCATGCCTCTCTTAAATTTTGTTTTTCTCTCAATCTTTTCACAAATCTCATAGAAAAAGGCTCAGAAAGATTGTCATACATAAATAAGAGGTGGCTAAATAAGGGTGATGTGTGGTCATACAACTAGACGTAGTCCTTAAATAAGGTCTAGAAGTAATCATACCAACATGATTTATATCATGAAAAATAAATGTTGAAAAGACTGAATCAATATTTAGAATAAATGTTGATAAAGTAATAACATTATTTATACCTTGTGAATACACAATTAAGCTCACAATTGATACTGTGGTTATGACAGTTGTTATTTATCAATAATGAGAACCGCCATTTGAATTGGAGAGTATTTGATCAGGTTACTGTCATGTACCATGATCTCAAACCTTGTTCTTCGTGCAAAGAACTAACACTTGAAAGTGTTTATTGAAAGCTATCACATAGTCTTCAGTAAAAACTGATGAAACCTCTGTGTCTCTGTTAGTATCATTAAGATCTACCTCAGCAAGTAGTCTCTAACCAACTAAATGTTGTTTCTGAGTGGTGACCATAATTCAAGAATTATGTCACTTGATTTTTGGCAACATTTGAGAAAAGAATTCAAGTGTTTCAATTATGAGAAGAAATTTAAGATATAAGATGTGGAATGTTAAGAAATGAGTGTGAACAACTTTCTTGATGAAAAAAAGAAAGTTTCAAAGAATTTAGATAGAATGCAACCCTCAAAGATTATAATTCTTGTGAACTCAAAATTAAATCTTTCATACATTCCTTCTTTAACAACAGTTACTTCCTGTAGTGTGCTTAATCTGTACTGAAGTGATCACATGAATTTAAACAGGGATTAGTTTATTCACATGCACTATCAAACACATCTGAAGTTAAACATGCAGTGCTGATTTAGATATTAACAGATAAAAGCATTCAAACACACAAAAGATAATAAGCAATTATTTACTTAAAGAGTCAAAGAAGACAAAAACAATTTCATTAATCATTAAGAAGCAAAGTACAAGATTTCATAGAATTTTAAACATAAAATCCTAATACAATCTTCTTCTAACTTCTTCATCCACCTCCGACGAAAAATACGTGACATAGAACCTACAAGAGAAATGATATTCTTTTGTAATTCCAACCATACGAGGTGACGTTGTTCTTCCTCGAGGAGATGTTGTGCAGCCTCCTCAGCTCTTCTGATCTCTTCAAAGCGGACGCCTATTCTAAAGAGATGAAGTGACTGAGTGTCATCCGAGTTCAATCGATCAAAAATCGACTATGAGATCTCAGAAGAAGGATAATATTGGCTGTTGAAGACTACCTTGAGATGAAAGGGATCGAAATACAGCCTTCCATATTCAGGAATGGAGACTGGTCGATAAATTCCATGTGAAAGAGAACAAATAGTGGCCATAGACTCTGAATAAAGAAATTGAGTGAATTTTGGAGTTTGAATGAAAAAGGCAGTAAGTAGTTTTGAGAGTGGAGGGTTGTATTTATAGCAGAAAGGTTTAGAAACTGAAGGGACTCTTTGATTAACCATGTAATAATTAACCATAATGCAAATACACGATTACGCGTATCTAGGCAAACAAAAAGTAATATCTCTCTTCAGATTCCTATTCCCAATGTAAATACTCAAGTATTACTAGATACTTGCATCAGTAGCTAACCCATTTAAGCAATTAAAAGATATTCCACTAACTCACTAGTTAATTAAAAATACTGCGTAACCATTTATTCCATATAAATTCAAAATAATCAATGAAGTATAATAGTCAATCATGTTTTGACCATTATCAGTATTTTAATTACGACTATCAGGATTTTTAGTCAAAACTGGGTTGACCAATTTCAGAATTTAACAACTACTGGCAGAACCTATAAGTTAAAGCAAGTTTAACTAATAACATACCGTGTACACATAATTAGTAGTTCAACATGCAATTTTCACATCAGATCATTTAGCACAATTTGCATGTTATCATGGCATCAACATTTAGCACAATAATCGGTATCTAAAAAGTACTGACACATAATAAGATACCATGCTTCAAAAATATCAACAGTCTTAATTATCAGAGTTTGAGAATTATCCTGATATCATTCCCAATTCCACTGTACCTGCTTCCACATGTTCCCTTATAAAATAGCTTCACAGAGAGGCTTGGTGAATATATCTGCTATTTGCTGATCTGTTAGAACAAAGACCAATTCCACTGTACCTGCTTCCACATGTTCCCTTATAAAATGATACCTGATACTGATGTGTTTTGTCATTAAAGGCTGTACTGGATTTCCTGTCATTGCAATAACACTTTGATTATCACAATATATAGGAATAGAAGAATAGTTTAACCCATAATCCAGTAGTTGATTCTTCATCCATAGAATTTGAGCACAACAGCTTCCTGCAACAATGTATTATGCTTCTGCAGTTGATGTGGAAATTGACTTTTGTTTCTTGCTGTACCAAGAAACCAATCTGCCACCAAGAAATTGGCAGCGTCCTGAAGGGCTTTTCCTGTCTATTTTGCATCCTGCAAAATCAGCTTCTGAATATCCAATTAGCTGGAAGTCTGAATCTCTAGGATACCATAATCTCAGATCCATGGTGCCTTTAAGATACTTAAAAATTCTTTTCACGGCTAACAGATGAGGTTCTCTAGGATCAGTTTGGAACCTTGCACAGAGACAGGTAACATACATGATATAAGGTCTATTAGTAGTCAGATATAGGAGTGAGCCAATCAAACCTCTGTAGTTAGTTATATCTACTGAAAAACCAATATTTAAATCTAACTTGATTGCAGTGGCCATGGGAGTTGATGCAGTCGAGCAGTCTTGTATTCCAAACCTTTTGAGTAGATTCTTGGTGTATTTGAATTGATTTATGAAGATTCCTTCATCATTCTGTTTAACTTATTTTAGGTCCTGAATTATCGTAGAAGGGAGGGGGGGGGGTTGAATACGATACTCACTAAATTAAAAAAAATTATTTCGAATCTTTTGTTGATATAAAATTTAGTGCTCGGTTAGTGGTTCCGTGTTCTTGAGGTGAATAGTGTTTGGAATAGTAAAACGAGGAATACAAGATATTCGGGGAAGTATATATTCATATATAAATCCACGAGAGGTGTTGCTACACTCCGGTAAATATATTAACCGGCTACAATCTAAGAACAACAAAGTTCCTATGTTCTACAAAGATTTACAAATCAAATCCTATACAATGATCTAACTTTTTTTTTTGTCTTAGGATTTAATTATCGGGTAACGATTATAATGCCCCTAAGAATATACAAGAGTTAAACCGGGTATTATAACGTTACTTCGGTGAGAAATTAAATAGATATACAATTTACTTGAGCTTCTCTATATTTTATTTGCTGCTTATTTTTCATCAGCTCTCGTTTTTGGAGAAGAAGATTAACAACAAAAGTGAAGTCTTCTGCTGCTTTGTATAGACTTATATCAACGGAAATATGTGGCTAAAAATTAATCATACAAATTAATTGATTGAATCAATAAACTTGTGACTGAGGAGTAAGTGGCGACCAGAGGGTATCTTGTAATATGCGACCAGAGGGGGAGCTTTTGTATTTAGAATTAATTCCACAAAATAATTGGCGACCACAGGGGGAGTGAAATGATTTGAACTTAATTTATTTTACAACTCCCAAGCTACGACTAGAGGGGTAGGAAAACTTTGCCTTAAGAAACTATTCGCAAGTTTAGTAACCTGCGACTACAAGTACAAGTTACCTTGTACTTAAACAAAAACAAGGCCACTTGATTCCTTTCCTTTTGTTTATTCGTTTACTTTTTTCTTTTCTATTTTTTTTTCTTTTCTTTTTGTTTTTGTTTTCTTTTTCTTTTTTTTTTCATTTTCTTTCTTTTTCTTTTCTTTTAAGTTTAAATTGTAACTAAATTAATTTAGAAAATAAACTTAAATATAACTTATATAAATAAACTAATTTAGATTGATAAAATAAACTTATTTAAAGTTTATAAAATAAATCATTTTAAGTTTATTAAATAAATTATATTAAGTCCATTAAATAAATTTATTTAAGTTAACACTTAAACTTTGAACTTGGCCAACCCCTCGAGCTGTTTCTTCTCGTACTTTAAGAGATAAACGTTCAATCCAAGTAGGTTCCCCAACTTAACAATTCTTCTATAATTAATACCCAGATTCCTTTCACGAGCTGTTGACGCCTAGTGAAACTGGTCTGGTTCACAGACGACTAACTTCGATTCAGGTCTTCATGTTATAGCCTTGATTACATTGTTAAGCTTGCAACAACTTTATCGCTTCGAACACTGACTGTCAATAAACAAATGTACTTTTACTAGAATCCTTTCTGGTACTTTAGACAACATCTTCATTGCTACTATAATCTTGAATACTTCATTCACTATTCTTCACTGACGCTTGAACATATAAATGAACTCCTGTCAGTGAGTATAACTTCAAGACTGCAACTGTCTTCTTTAACCTCTGTCTATACGCTGTCTTCAATTATTCAAATTCCTATGCTTCGAACACTGTCTATCTTCAATTAATGCCAATACACTGAAATCTTCTGGTAGCATTTATACACTGAATCTTCATCATTTCTGAAACCCTGAAAGTCTTTAACCTTTATTCTTCACTGAGGCATAAACATATTAATGAGCTTCTTTCAGTGACCCGTGGACAGACTTCAAGCTTTTTCTAATCTGTTGATTCTTTATGTTTGCCTTGTCTTCATTTATTCTGATTTCTTGTGTAGACGTAGTATCATTAACCTGTCCTGTTCTAGTGTTGTTCTAATATTGAGTTATCACATAACTGTTCATACAGCTACGCAGTCTCACCAATAATCTCCCCCTATTTGATTGTTAAACTAAACAAACAAATTAATTAGAGAGGATAACTCAACTAACAACTTGGAAAAAGTAAAGTACCAGGACTTATAAATAATGCCACCGGTTTTCTGGATCAAATACTGCATTTCCAGATATCTTGAGTAACTGAAATGAAAGATGCTTGTTCCTCTAGCACTGAACTACTCTTCAAGTATTTTCATCTTCATTTCCTTGGTTCTTCAAATCTCTGCCAGATAATACTTCTCAGTCTTGAAGTAATCATCAGCAGCTTCCTTTGTACAACCATATTTCCTGTTGAGAAGCACATATCTCTCTTGTTTCTCTCCCTATCAGAGTCAACTGCTTAAAAGAGATCACCTTCATTTACCACCTCTCCCGTATAATAGGATCCGCAGATAAAAACCAATGGTACTCCCCTTTTGAAAAACAGTTTCTCCCCTTATGAAGAACAGTGATGAACCAATCCACTTCTTCTGATGTTGTGTGATGTACATGTGCTTTACCTTTTTCCTTCCGCCTGCTATTTCTCCCCCCTTAGTTGAGGAATCCTCCAAACTATTACTTAAACTTTTATCTCCCCCTTAGAGAAGGAATGTATGCGGTTGTCTGAAGGAGTTCTCATATTTTACTTTATTGGAAAAGAAATAACAAGTCATAATTTGATCAACCATGTCCCTTTCAATGCTTCAAGAATGGCTTCACCATTGATCATCTTGTTAACTAATATTACCAACTCCTTATACCTCCCAAATGTGAGATTACCAATTGTTACCAATTGTTATGTCCCAAACTTGCTAGGTCCTGAAGTATTCTAATCCAATATGTAAAAATTAGGTCCCTAAGAGTTAGGTTCCGATCAAAAACAGATTCGAGACCCTAAGTATCAAGAACCAGTGTTTAGGGATTGGGAATGGGATATGATGTTTCTCTTTCTTCCTCACTGTGAGTGTGTGATTCTGTTTCGTGTACCTCCCAAGTGTTTCACTCTTCTATCCACTCATGTTTACACTCATTCTCACAAGTGTATCACTCCTCTCATAGCTCCAACATCCAGCTATACCTGCAAGGAAAATCACTTTAGCCATCCTTAAGGAGGTCACAGGTGGTGCAATGGGAGTTTGCAAATTCACATCCTTGTTAGACTCGTCAGATGAATCTGAGTCATAATCTACAAGTTGCTAGTTTCCCGTTGAGGGTTCCAGATTTGAACTCTGGGAAGGTAAACAATGATCCAAAGAATTTAGCATAAGGATCAAAGTTTCCTTTTATTGTCTGTGAAGACATTTCCTTGTGACTCATCAGGTTAATCTGAATCATTGTCAACAAGTTTCCGATATGCGCCTATGTCATATCCACTATTCACAGATGCATCCAGGGGATTTAAGCCTAGGGAGGTAGATACTGACCACTGATATATGGCTATTGGATCAGGATCCTCTCCTAACACCTGTAAAGGCAATTGGTCCATTAAAGAACCTTGAACAATCGAATCTGAGAGTAAAATGGTTGGAACTCTTATTTCCGTCAACTCTTCCTTTGTGTGTGAAACCTCTCCTTGTGTATCAAGAATTATTTATGTTTGAAGTGGTGACACTACATCAGATACCCTGACCGACAGGCGAATTTCAATAGATGCACCCTGTTGAGAGGATGAATCTAGTAACTATTTTGTGCCTTTTCATCTATTACATCTTTTTGAGAAGATGTATGGTGGCTAGTAGTTGTCTCAGTTTAAATACTACTCATCTTTGTAGGAGACAGAGCTGCTGGGTTGACTTCAGAACCTGCCTTATGTGGTGCACTAAGGCACTTTCTCCCTCACGCTCATTCATGCTTCATTTTAGTGGTAAGAGAGTGTTGGTTGGTTCTGTTTCTGTGTTTGTCTTTACAGTCTGGGATAGAAGTTGTGGGTTTTCAACCTCATGACTATCAAATGAAAGAAGGTCATTGAAGGCTGAACCTGCATTATCAAACATATAGCACAGTAGATAGAATGCACATGAATCTATAATGAATGAAAATCATGCATTTAATCTTTGAGAGAAATGATGTACAATAGTGATTTTAAAAGATTTAAATGAAATAAGCAATCACCATTGTAGAAAATAGTTTGATATTTCTCTTATAACTGTTCGAGTGCACAAGTCTATTTTTATGCATAAAGAGATAAATATTCATGTCTTTTAATGCGAAAAAGACACAGACTCATGACCTAGCAGTATTAAGAAGAGAAAAAAATATTTTATCTTTCAATATGTGTTAGGTCACACTTTCACTGTAGAGGGGGTGAATACAGTGTTTATTACAATCAAATCAAACTTCAGGAACTTATGTAACAGAAAACAAACTTTATTGAAACAATAAACTCTGTTACAATCTGGAACTGTTATCTCTCAGTGATGAACAAAATATCACGAGAGCTGCTAGGGTTACAGTAAATAATATTCTCGATAATGATAATACTTATAGTGTAAACCCTATGTCTGTGTTTATATATTACACAGTTACAAGATAATCGCTAATTGATATGGAATATAATTCTGCTTCCTAATATATATCAATCAGATATCTTTCCTTCCAAGTATTCCATTCTTTACGGAATTCCTTCTTCATGCATATCTCTTCTTATGTTTATCTTGATCTTCTTAACTTTAATCAGCTACTGTCCTTATCTGATCGTCCTTCAGCACTTAAGTTCTGATATCTATCTCCTGATGCTTATCTCCTGATAACATAAGTACTGATATCCCTTAAGTACTGACGTCCAGTATAAGTACTGATCAGTTAAGTACTGATTTGTTCTGTTCAAATAAGATCTGAAATCTAAACATAAAACATATTATCCATGACATTATCAAATATATCTAACAATCTCCCCCAACTTGTAAATTATCAAAATATACAAGTTTAACAGATATTTGATGATGTCAAAAACATTAAGTACAAATGCATGAGAAATAGACAAGATAACTACAACTTACAGTCCTTAAAGCTTTTACCAATTCAACTTCTGATAACAACTTTGGTCTGTATACACATCATAATTTAAGTAGTTGTAGATCTTTGACTTGGCTTCATCATTTTCTGATCTCTCTGATGTCAGGAGTTGTTCTAAGATAATTCTTCAACAAACATTTCTCAGCATATCTGAGTTCATCAATCATTCTCCGTTTGACATCTTTAAGCTCTGCAGTATCTTCACCAGTTTGAAATATTGCAGCTCTGAGATCATTAATCTTTGCTCTTCTCAACTCCCGATCTAGTCTTATGACATAAGCTTTGTTAGACTCTAGATTGAATTCAAGCCCCTTAATACCAAGATATGTTCTGATCTGTGCAGTATTAGGCTTCATATCAACAATATCACCATTGTGATTTCTGTACTTTGGAACATATATGCTGTCAGACTTAACAGAATAAAGTCTTTTCTGTCTCTGAATCTGTTCTTTCAAATAATTTGCAGCAGTCCCTGTCAATCTGTCATCCACTTGAAGTAAGAACAATACATGCTCCAATTCTTCAAAATACTTCAATGGAATGGCATTTTGTCTTATATGATAAACCCTACCATCTGTCATGAAATACAACAAGATGTGTTCCTTCAAGTAGGTATGGTAAACCATTTGTACAGATTCCAATTGATTCAATCTTTCAGGAGTTGCTCCAATACCTGGTTCACTCAAGGAAGTTGGATCATCGGTAGTGTTGTGTACTCTTCTTTCATCAGCACTTCCCAATCCAGTTTTATCTCTAGCTTCCTTTCCAGTAACTACTCTTGCTTCAAAACCACTTGGAGTAGTCTTCAAAGATTGAGTCTGTTTTGCTTTAGTGAATCCTGGTAGGAGTGTTTTAGATTTATTTTCTGATATCAAGTTAACTTGAGCACTGTCAGAGGTTACTTGCTTCTTCTGAATATCAGAACTTACAATTTCTTGACTCTGAACAACTTGAACCATGTCAGAGGTTGTTTTAAGAACTTTTCTTGAAGTCAGAGCAAGATCATCTTTTCCATCAGTAATTTCTTCTTCCTCAGGAGGTACATAAGGCTTGATAGGTTCACCAACCTTTTCTTTACCCTTGGATCTTGGATCTATCTGTGGTTGTGATCTAGCCAAAGTTTCTTCAGTATGTATCCTTTCTTTGATCACAATGCCTTTAGGTTTTGGAAGTAACTTTTTACCAGAAGCTTCAGATTTAGATGTGACTTTCTCTGATTTAAGTCTGGCTTCTTCTTCCTTTAAACTTTCCAAGTCCATCCCTGGATTTTCTTGAAGAAATAACTGTCTTGACATTTCCTCATCAAGATCTAGAAGTTCATCAGAATTTATTCTTTTACCAGTATCAGAACTTAATCTTTTCCCAGTATCAGAACTTATCCCGTGACTTGTAATTTCAGCATTTCTTGATGAGAATCTTTTACTTTGACTATGACCTCCACCCATTCCAGAGTTTCCTTGGTCATCTTTTTCATCATCCTTTCCTTGCAGTGTCTTGTCATCCTTGCATTTGGACTTAATCACTTTCTCCCCCTTTTTGGCATCAGCAGGAAGTAGAAGAGAGATAAGCAATTCCACTGAAGATTGGATTTCTGTCAGTTGTGATTGCTGAGAAGCTTGATTTTGCAGAATTTTATCAATCTGTTCTTGTTGGCGATCTTGAGTCTTCTCAATATAAGCAACCCTGTCAATGGTAGGTTGGAAGAACTTTTTCTTATCAATTTTCCAAACTTGTTCCTGTTTGATAAAGTTCTCCTGAATCTTGTGTAGCTCTGCACGAGTGTTGGAATGAAGACCTTGTAGATGTTTAGTACTCAATGCAGTGACTCTAAGCTGGGTTTTAAAATCATCAGAATGTAACATTTCATCAGCTTTAGTCAAGTGCTCAGCAAGATGTAAAGCATTTGGAACACATGAAACTGAGTTCCATTCCTTAGTCCACTCCTGTCCTGCAGGAGTTTCACTCCAAGGCACTGGTGGTTCCTCTGTAACATACTTCTTTACTAGTTCAGACTTTGAAAAAGGAATTTGTCCTGAAGGACATGCTGCATCAGTATTTGCAGTTGGAGCAGCATCACCAGTATCCCCAGCATGTGCAGCATCAGAACTTATAGAATCAGTATCATCTGATATAATAGCAGTGTGAGTAGCAATGGAGATGTCAGCATCCTCTAATTGCTGATCTGATGCTAAGTTCTGATCAACAGCCAAATCCTGATGCACACCTAAAGTCTGATCATCAGTGTCTAGATGCAGAGAAGGTGACTTAGATAATTCCGGAGTTTTAATAGCATCAGTAACAGTTGTTGGCAAAAGATTTGTTATTGTTGGAGCTTCTAAGAAAATTACTCCAGGCACAACTAAGTGTTGATCAGCATTATCAGCACTTGTGCCTTGATGACCAAGAGACACAGATGGGAAATTAGCGTTGTCAGATACAGTTTCCTGAGATTGAGTGGATGGAGAAGAAGTAACTGGAGCAAATTCTTTTTCTTGTGAGATCAGAGATTCCTGATCCCCTTCCTTAGCTGCTTCCTCATCATCATCTGAAACTGGCCTTTTTGCCCTCTGTTTCTGGTATGTCCTTGGTAATTTAGAGTCCTTGGAAGTGTCAGGAATTGTCATTTTTCTAAGCCTCTTGAGAATCTTAGATCCTCCAAGTTCAGAATCCTTCCGAGAAATCTTTTTCTCAGCTGCAGTTACCACAGGTTCTGAAGAAAGAATCGGTTCCTCAGAATCTGAGTCATCTCTCAAGGTGATCCTCCTCTTCTTCTGAGGTGTGTGAGAAACAGTCTTTTTTCTCTTTGGCTTGGAAGATGTAGGTTTCACATAGGACTTGAGATATGTTCTGAGAGATGGTTGAGAGGTTTGAGGTGGCTGAGTAGAGATGGTAGGTGCTGATGAACCAGGTTCTGAGAAATTAATCTGAGACTGTTACCAAATTTTACTCACAGATAAGTCAAGTAAAGGGTTAGACTGAAAAATCAGAACTTAGACCTATACCAGAACTTAACAGTCATCAGAACATAATGTCTTAACTCGAACAAGGAATATCTATCTTAGTAAGTTTTCATACAAGTTCTGAGTTATAGTCTTCAGAACTTAATCATCAGACCATATAACTAGAACGTGTCCTCAGAATTTGTGCAAAGGGACACAATGACTGTTTGTCTAAAAGAACATAGACCACCACAAAAATTTCATCATTCATATGGAGTGATTTGTGTGTGCATTAAGCTAAATAACTAATAAAGAGTAAAGTCTGATTTACTTCAGTACATCTTAGAAATAAGTCATAATTAAAATTTTGCTAAAGAGCTGTCATTATCCTGAAACCTACTGATAAATGAGTTCATGCATGAGTCCACCTCAACTGTTTTTGTGCTAATTTTATGCATCTTTAAAATTCTCTTTTACAGTGGCTTCTCAGTGTAAGTGAGTCACGACTGCTTATCAGAATTTATGCTATTATCAGAGTATTTCTCCAGTAATCATAGAGTGTGAACAGTCACCAAGAAAAATATTTTGCTTTTCTAATGCATATTTACTTAATACCAGCTATGCACTTGGGTCGTCCCATTCACATTTTTACTCTAGATCTCAAAGGAGTACCTGATATTATTCTTTGATTTTTTTTTTCTTTTGATAAGTGAGGTTTATCAGCACTTAGTACATTCAGCAGTTTTACTAGAATCAGAACTTAAACAGATGAGTAGCATTATTCTAATTTGGGACTTAGTAATAAGATGAATAAAGTAAACTAAACTAAGCTCAAGTATCAGAATTTGCTTGTGTCATAAGATTTCCACAGAAATAATTACTTCTTTCATGGGATCATTTGTTTATTGAAGACTAGTAGGTCAGTATCTAGCACAATTATCCTCATAGGATAGAATGATTACTTAAACAGATATATCACTTATTAGAGTTAAGAGATATGTATCAGACAACAGTCAGTACTTAAAAACATTTATCAATTAATGCACAGAATATACAAAGAGATTAATTCTGTAAATACTGATCATAAAGTCTGATAACATAGAACAAGTTTAAGCAGATTTAGAGAAAGAACCTGAAATCATTCCAAGTTCATTTACCAATTTTGTAAAGGTAGCTTCACATAGTGGTTTTGTGAAGATATCTGCTACTTGTTGATCTGTGGGAACAAAATGCAATTCCACTGTACCTTCATCCACATGTTCCCTGATGAAATGGTACCTGATGCTGATGTGCTTTGTCATAGAGTGTTGAACTGGATTACCTGTCATAGCAATAGCACTTTGATTATCACAGTAAATAGGGATTTTGAAATATGTTAACCCATAATCCAGTAACTGATTCTTCATCCAAAGAATCTGTGCACAGTAGCTTCCTGCAGCAATATACTCTGCTTCTGCAGTTGATGTGGAAATTGACTTTTGTTTCTTGCTATACCAAGAAACCAACCTGCCTCCAAAAAATTGGCAGCTACCACTTGTGCTTTTCCTGTCAATTTTGCAACCTGCAAAATCTGCATCTGAGTAACCTATTAATTTAAAATCTGATTCTCTAGGATACCATAATCCTAGATCAGCTGTTCCTTTAAGATACTTAAAGATTCTTTTTACAGCTGTTAAGTGAGGTTCTCTTGGATCTGCTTGAAATCTTGCACAAAGACAGGTAGCAAACATGATATCTGGTCTACTAGCAGTTAGATAGAGAAGTGAGCCAATCATACCTCTGTAATCAGTGATATCTACTGAATTACCAGTATCCTTATCCAGTTTTGTTGCAGTGGCCATGGGAGTGGATGCACTTGAACAGTCTTGCATTCCAAATTTCTTCAGCAAGTTTCTGGTATACTTAGATTGACAAATAAAAGTTCCTTCTTCACTCTGCTTGACTTGAAGGCCCAGAAAATAACTAAGTTCTCCCATCATACTCATCTGATATCTTGACTGCATTAGTTTGGCAAACTTTTTACAAAGTTTGTCATTTGGAGACCCAAAAATAATATCATCAACATAAATCTGGATCAAAAGTAAGTCCTTGCCATGGTTGAGATAGAACAGTGTTTTGTCAATATTTCCTCTGTTGAATCCACTTTCCAGAAGAAACTGAGCTAAAGTCTCATACCATGCTCTAGGAGCTTGCTTAAGTCCATAAAGTGCTTTATCAAGCCTGTAGACATAATCTGGATGTTTGGAATCTACAAAGCCTGGAGGTTGTTCAACATATACTTCCTCTTCCAATTCTCCATTGAGAAAAGCACTTTTCACATCCATTTGAAAGACAGTAAACTTTTTGTGAGCAACATAAGCCATGAATATCCTTATGGCTTCTAACCTAGCAACTGGCGCAAATGTTTCATCATAGTCAACTCCCTCCTGTTGAGAATATCCTTTTGCAACCAGCCTTGCCTTGTTCCTTACAATTATGCCATCACTGTCAGTTTTGTTTCTGAATACCCACTTTGTACCAACAACCGATCTATTCTTAGGTCTTGGCACTAAGGTCCAGACTTTGTTTCTTTCAAATTCATTCAACTCTTCCTGCATTGCTTGCACCCAATCAGCATCTTGAAGAGCTTCTTCCACTTTCTTTGGCTCAGACTGAGAGAGAAAAGAATTGTAAAGACATTCATTCGAAGTACCTGTTCTAGTTCTGACACCTGCCTTAGGATTTCCAATTATCAAATCAGGTGTATGTGATTTTGTCCACTTCCTTGCAGATGGAAGATTTTCTCTAGAACTGGATGCTCCCCCATGATTCATGCTGTCTTCGGTTTCATTTTCTGATGCTCCCCCTGAAACTATGCTCTCTGAGTTGGATCCTTCAGTATTTAGATTTTCAGTACTGTCAGTACTTGGCTTATCAGAACTTGACGAATCAGAATTTGAAGAGCCAGATGTATGTTCTGATGCTTCTTGAGATGTGATAATATCTTGAGTATGCTCCCCCTGCATTGGTGCATCTTCCTTTGACGTAGTCACCACAGTTTCAATAACATCAGAGTTTAATCCATCAGAATTTACAGTATCAGGACTTAGACTGTCAGGACTTGAGGTATCAGAATATGAATCTTCATTTTCAAATCTCAGCTGATCATGATCAATGCAATCTTCAAGTCCAGTGATCTTCTTGTCATCAAAAGAGACATTGATAGATTCCATGATCACTTTTGTTCTCAAATTATAGACTCTGAAGGCTTTTGTAGAAAGTGGATATCCAACAAAGATTCCCTCATCAGCTTTTAGATCAAACTTGGATAGCTGTTCAGGATGAGTCTTGAGAACAAAACACTTACATCCAAATACATGAAAGTATTTGAGATTTGGCTTCTTGTTCTTCACCATCTCATATGGTGTTTTTCCATGCTTGTTAATGAGTGTTGCATTTTGAGTAAAACAAGCAGTCTGCACAGCTTCAGCCCAGAAATAGGTTGGAAGCTTTGCTTCTTCAAGCATTGTTCGTGCAGCTTCAATGAGAGTTCTATTCTTCCTTTCAACAACTCCATTTTGCTGTGGAGTTCCAGGAGCAGAAAATTCCTGCTTAATTCCATGATTTTTGCAGAACTCTTCCATTATCAGATTCTTGAATTCAGTGCCATTATCACTCCTCAAAATTTTCACAGAATCTTTGATCAATTTATCCAGATGTTTGACATGATCAATCAGGATAGATGCAGTTTCACTTTTTGTGTGCAAGAAATACACCCATGTGTATCTGGTGAACTCATCTACTATGACCAACGCATATTTCTTCTTTGCAATAGACATGACATTCACTGGACCAAATAGATCAACATGAAGTAGATAATAAGGCTCAAGAATTGATGTTTCAGTCTTGCTCTTGAATGAAGATTTTCTTTGTTTAGCCTTCTGACATGAGTCACAAAGACCATCAGGAACAAACACTGATTTTGGCAGTCCTCTCACAAGATCTTTCTTGATCAGTTCATTTATCTTGTTGAAGTTTAAATGAGAGAGTTTCTTGTGCCAATTCCAGCTTTCTTCAGTTGAGGCTCTACTCACTAAACAGATTGCAGAACCATCAGAACTTGTTGAAAGCTTAGCTTCATAAATGTTACCACGCCTGAATCCCTTCAGAACAATTTTTTCTTTAGATTTACTAACTATTTCATAATGTTCTGCAAAGAAATCAACATGATAACCTCTGTCACAGATTTGACTTATACTCAGTAAGTTGTGTTTAAGTCCTGAGACCAGAGCTACATCTTTAATGATGACATTCCCAAGATTGATATTGCCATATCCCAAAGTTTTTCCAATGTTGCCATCTCCATAAGAAACACTTGGGCCAGCTTTCTCCACAAAGTCTGATAGCAGGGCCTTATTTCCAGTCATATGTCCTGAACATCCACTGTCCAGAACTAAAATATTTTTCCTGTTGCCCTGCAATCAAAAAGACCACTAATTATTAGTTTTAAGGACCCAGACTTGCTTGGATCCTTTGGCCTGTTTAGGTTTGTTAACATTTGCAGCGGATTTAGCATCAGATTTTATGTTAACAGTTTTCTTATCAGAACTTATACTACCAGACTTTGAATCAGAACTTACACTAGAAGGAACAACAGAAACTTTCTTTAAAGAAGGTTTTATTTGATAATAATCATAGTACAAACTATGATATTCCTTACAAGTATAAATGGAATGCCATAAACTACCACAATGAAAACAAGGATCTTGTGGTTTGTATCTAACAGACTGACTCTTAACTCCTGATTTTGTAGATAGGGAGTTAATATTCTTATTCTTCCTGCAAAAAGAAGCCAGATGGTTAGAACTTCCACAGTTATGACACGCTTTCCTAGGAGCATCAGGAACAGATTTATAGTTATTGCTTTTATTCACACCTTCCTTTCCATTCCTGTTTTTCCTAGGTGATTTTACCTTGTTTGCATTCTTAACATCTTTCAGCTTATGCTTAAGCTGCTTCTTTGTCATTAAGCCTATGTTAACTTCAGCTGTCTTTTCCTGTTTTAGTTTGTCAGAAGCTAATTCCTTTTTAACTTCTGATTTCTCATTTTCAGATTTTTCAGTTACAAACTTAACAGGTTTTAACTTCGGCTTTTGCTTATCAACAGGCTTAATTTCTACAGTTCCTTTTTCATTTTTATTTTCTCCATAACCTAAGCCCTCTTTCCAGTTTCCACTGCTTAGCAAATTTTGAGTTGTTTTGCCAGAGTTAGTCCAAGTTCTGATAATCTCTCTCTCCTTTTCTAACTCAGTTTTTAGAGATTCATTCATTTTTAGCACTTCATCCCTAACATAAAAAGCATCATCTCTATCCTTCTGAGTTTGATGGAACATGACTAACTCTTTTTCTAAAAAATCATTTCTTTTCCTAAAAGCAAGATTTTCAGAAGTTAATCTTTCACATGTTAAAGTTTGATCTCTATAACTAACAAACATGGTTTTAAGATATCTTCTCAACTCATTAATATCATCAGTATGAAAAGCATAAGTAGTCTGAGGTACCTTTGTTTCAACAGCTTCAGAACTGCTCTCAGAACTTGGTTTATCAGCATTTGCCATCAATGCATAGTTCTCCTCACTTTCAGAGTCTGAGGTGTCTGTCCAGCTTTTCTGCTTTGTGACAAGAGCTTTGCCTTTGTCACTCTTGGTCTTCTTGCAATCAGGAGATATGTGGCCTTTTTCACCACAATTATAACATTTAACATTAGCGTAATCTCCTCTGTCAGACTTTCCTCCTCTTCCTTCAGATCTTCTGAAATTCTTCTTATCAGAACTTATGCCTTTCCTGGAAAACTTCTTTCCCTTCCTGAACTTCCTGTATGCAATCTTTGTGATTCCCTTCACCATAAGAGCACACAGCTTCATCATCTCCTCATCAGCATCAGTTTCAGGCAAGCTTTCAGAATCTGAGTCATCATCACTCTCAGAACTTGATGACTCAGTATCAGACTTTATGATAAGAGCTTTACCCTTGTCTTTCTTTGAGGAAGGTGGTTTGGGGGATTCCTCTTCAGCCTTGAGAGCAACTGTCCTTAACTTTCCTCCTTTCCTCTTGCTTCTTTGTTCCATCTCAAGTTCATGAGTCTTGAGCATTCCATAGATTTCATCAAGAGTTGTTTCATCAAGATTGTAGTTGTCTCTTATTGTTGTTGCCTTCAAATCCGAACATTCAGGAAGAGCTAACAGGAATTTAAGGTTTGTATCTTCAAGATCATACTCCTTATTAACCAATGACAAGTCATTCAAGAGTTTGACAAATCTATCATATACATCAGTCAATGACTCATTAGTCCTAGAGTCAAAGTGTTCATACTCTTGAGTGAGTATTGTCTTCCTGTTCTTCTTAACTGTTTCAGTTCCTTGACACCTTGTCTCCAGTGCATCCCATATCTCCTTAGCAGTCTTGCAGTTGATTACCCTGTTTGACATTACATTATCAATGGCACTATGCAATAAGTGTCGTACCTTGGCATCCTTAGCAATAGATGCTATATCTTCAGCAGTGTAATCACTCTTTTCCTTTGGTACGGTCTTTGCTGCTTCACCTGCAACTACAACAGCGAGCTTGGTAGGTTTGTGAGGCCCTTCCTTGATTCTATCAAGGTATTCTGGATCTGTTGCTTCCAGAAACATGGTCATCCTTACCTTCCATATGGGATATTCAGATGGTCTCAGTATGGGAACTCTGATAGTCTCATATCGACTCTGAGTTGATGTCTTTGACGATTCCTCAGTTTTGGTAGGTTTAGTTGGAGTTTCTGTGTCAGACATGATTGTGTTTGGATCTTTAACTGTATGTGTGTTAACAGAAGGCTCTGATACCACTTGTTAGGTCACACTTTCACTGTAGAGGGGGTGAATACAGTGTTTATTACAATCAAATCAAACTTCAGGAACTTATGTAACAGAAAACAAACTTTATTGAAACAATAAACTCTGTTACAATCTGGAACTGTTATCTCTCAGTGATGAACAAAATATCACGAGAGCTGCTAGGGTTACAGTAAATAATATTCTCGATAATGATAACACTTATAGTGTAAACCCTATGTCTGTGTTTATATATTACACAGTTACAAGATAATCGCTAATTGATATGGAATATAATTCTGCTTCCTAATATATATCAATCAGATATCTTTCCTTCCAAGTATTCCATTCTTTACGGAATTCCTTCTTCATGCATATCTCTTCTTATGTTTATCTTGATCTTCTTAACTTTAATCAGCTACTGTCCTTATCTGATCGTCCTTCAGCACTTAAGTTCTGATATCTATCTCCTGATGCTTATCTCCTGATAACATAAGTACTGATATCCCTTAAGTACTGACGTCCAGTATAAGTACTGATCAGTTAAGTACTGATTTGTTCTGTTCAAATAAGATCTGAAATCTAAACATAAAACATATTAGCCATGACATTATCAAATATATCTAACAATATGAATGAGTTTTTGTAAAAGCATTGATCACTTAGGGTAAAGTCTAAGCAATTCTCATTCATGTCAAATGCTCCATAATCCATTTTTATAAATTATTATCAACAACATTGTTTATTGAAAAACAATCTTAATAAGAATGACTATGCTGCCGATTTCAAGTTATAGTAAATCTTTCAGATATAGCAAATCATATAAATTCACTAGAACTTAAAATTTCACAATTATCTGCAACAAAATATTAACAATGTATCATTGACTGATACTTGTCAAGTATTTTAGATACCAATAATTATGTTGCACCCTACTTTAATATAATTTAAATCATGAAACTGATTTGACATGGGATTGTCTAACATCATAATTCAAATATATTAAAATAAGATATCAATAAATTAAATACCAATTATCTATAAAATAGACATCAGTATTCAATTTCATATACTGTAAAACTTTTAACTCCTAACAACTGTAATATCTCAAAAAATATTGGTTCGATAAATAATGCAACATTAACCAACATAGTCTTGTTTGTAATCTTAGTAAAACATTTTAAGTTCCATATAATTTGATCCATTGAGTATGGCTTTTACTATCAAAGTGTTAAGAAATTTGCAAATAAATATAAAAATTATTCTAAGTTGACAACATATGGTTACTTCTAATAAAGCATTATCCACATTGACCATAGTTGTACTTAAGAAAGATTTTTACACTTTTTATATTAGTTTAAGTGACTAAGGATAATCATTGATTACTTAGAGGAGTTCTAAGTAATGTCACAAATACTAATACTTCACAATTAGTTCGTAGTTGAACTCTTAACTAAATATCATTAACTGATATAAGTCAAAAATTAGCATACAACTAATCATGCTACAATCTTGATTTTGATTTTAGTGAATTCTTGAGATGTGAGCATTATTAAATTTACTAAAACCAAAATCTCATAATTAACTTATAACACATAAGTTACAATCAATATACTAGATATCAATTGTTTCCAAATTTAGTTATAATCAATCTTGCTGCTTATTTATTTTAAGTTAGTTTGAATTATGGAGCAAATAAAATCATTAAATTGCTTCAATTTCCATAATCCAAAACACCCAAAATAGATATTAAATAAATAAATACTAAATATCTATGAGTTAGATATTAGCAGTTAAATATTTATAATTATCCTTGAATAATCACCAAAAGGATATATGACTTATATACACGACAATCACTTTCTGGATAATTAGTAATTTTAGAAATACTTTCTAAGCATATATAATATTGAGAGTTTTATGCACATAACTTAGAAAATACTTCAACTTTCAATATTATTGATTTTAGAAATAAGCATTGATTACTTAGAACAAAAATTCTAAATAATATCACTAATACTAAAAGTACCACAATTATTCATACAAGATACAAATAACTATGCTGCATATTATTTTAACATAATTTAAATTATGAGACTAATATGGAATGAAATTGTCTACCATCATAATTTAAATCAATTAAAATAATATTCAAACTTAATGCTATAATACTTAACTACCACAAATATATATGACATTGTAATCATGATAATCAAGATAGTAGCACTAAGTACGATGTACTGGATTACTGATAAATTCACAAGTCCTTTAAATATTGAAGATTTAATACTTGTGAACTTATATGAATAATTCCTTACAGATGGATTTCCAACTAATATGCAATGAATGGTATCCCACACTTACAAACCAGTCTTGAAAAATTAACTTTAACAAGTGATTTAATAAGTGTCTCTGCAAGTGACTCTTTGACTAAAAGACATGCTCTCAAAATAAACCTGGTGTCAAGGTGCCTTGTCATAGAGTATTCGACAGAGGTGTTGGATTTGAGGTTGTTTCTTATTATAACAAGAAATCAATCTTCTTCCATGAAGTTGATAGCTTCCTGAGATGCTTCTCTTGTCACTTAAGTTGAAAGCTTCATAGATGCTTCTCCTGTCTTTCTTACAACCTCTATAGCTTATCATTATAATTATATTGCCATCATTCTTTTGGTTTACTTGAGCTTATAAAAGAAATATTCTTTTGGCATGCTTGTAGTAATTCCAGATAGAATTGCAACCTTTCCAACACGCTCCTTCATACCTACTCTGCAATTACTTAGAAAATAATATTGCACAAGTTTTTGTTAGTAGACCAACATATAACATTATCCTGATATCACTGCACATATATAACATTATGTTTGTGCCTTGTGATTAGAGAGTTATTAATATGATGACTCTACTAGTTCATATTAAACTGTAACTTTAGTTAGAGTGCCATACCATGTCCTTGACGATTGCTTGAATAATATACTAGTTCATACCAATCTGAAGTGAGCTTGTGAAAAAGAGATATACATAGTCCAATAGATCTGTAACTACAAAGTCCATGAGCTGTTGTGCATTGACTTCCTCTTTTGACTCACCAACCAGGATTACACTTGTACACATCTACTAGAGTCCAATTCCAAGTTTGAATGTGCAGCAGGTGCCTGATTTGTCATAGTATCCTCAAGTCTCGTTACTGGTGCTTTTTGTCAGATACTGCTTCCAGATAATAACCTAGCATCCGGTTTGGCCTTGTCCCTCGTAACAATGCCATTGTTATCCAAATTTGACTTATGGTTATCCTTGTACCAATTACAAGATCGTCATTTAGTTTGGATACCAGCTTCCCTACAATCTTCTTACTTAGTGATTGGGATCATCTTGCTTTACGATCACCCAATCAATCCGGATCTATCAGAGCTTCTGTAACTTTCTTAGTTTCTTCTTCAGATAAAAAACTAGAGATATAATAATTCATACTCAGTAGCCATGCTAATCATTACTCCACCATCTGGATCACTTAAGAACTAGACTCTGGGAATAATATAGACATCAAACCCTTTGTCTCAGCATATATGTTGTCCTCTTAATTTTCAATGTGGTGTTGTGTCTGACCAATTGATCCTTCTTTTGCTCCCCCTAAGCTGTTGCTGGGATTTCCTGAAAATCCTTACCCTTGCTGACTGGCTTCATTGAAATAATGAGTTGTGTTATACACTGCCATTCCACTGCTTGGATATGAATCATCAATACCACTAATTTATACTTTATCAGCTTGGAGCATAAAGTTATTGAACTCTGCATTTTGACTTTCAATCATCTTCTATTGATCAACCACAAACGCCCTGTAGGTTGTAAATTCCACTGAGTAGCCATGGAAAATATCCTAACTAGTCTTAGCTGAAAATGCCAAGATCTTCAAATAACTAAAAAATATTTTTTGTTTGCTTCTATAGAACATTCTCTTCAAACACTTTCAGGTTATCCAGTGTTTGCTTCTGTTGGCCATTAACTCATTAGTGATCTTCATGTATACATCCCGATTAAGGCATGATCTTACTTTTGGCAAACTGTATTGACTGCTTCAGCCATTTTGTATTTAGAAAGTCTCGATTAGCTTGACATTTTCCTTGTTGCTTTAATCAAGTTCCCATTCTTCCCTTGTACCAATCCATTTTGACACGGAGCTCCTAGTGCTGAATATGTCTCAGAACATTCTTGATGTTACAGATCTTAATCAGAACCGCTTCTTGAATTCAATCCCATTATCTGACCACAAGATCATTTCTTTTACAGTTGTTCTCAGCTTGATCTTCTTTGATATGATCAATCACCATCCGTGATGTTTTGCCTTGAGATTGCGCAAACAAAAACTTTGTGTTAAGAGTAGTCATCAATCATCACTAAGGTATAACTTTACTTTGATATGATGTTGTCTTTGACTTCTCTTCCTGACATGCCTCACATATTTTATCCTTTTGAATTCCAGATGAGGCAGTCATCTCACTAACCCCTTTTCATAAAAGAGTTCCTTGAAATGATGTTCAAGGGTGAGAGCTTCCAATGCCATAGCTAAACTTTTGGTAGGTGAAGCTTTATAGTAGAAACCATTGACTTCACCTTTCCTGATATTCCAGTCCAGCCATAAACATATCATTTTCTTACTCCAAGAAGAGCAAGCTTCTTAACCTTCCTGCTTGAGATGAAACACTAATCCTTCATTGAATTGACATTTTGTCCTTTGATGCAGAACCATCTAATAAGGGGATTTATGCCTTGATTCTCCAGCAAGAAAGATGCTTCAATTGTTATATACTCCTTGTGAATTTAATGCGTCTAAACTTCCCTGACATGTGAAACACTGCCCTGACGTCCAATACCTCAAGTACTTCTACCTGAGCTTCCTTTGATTCAGTTATCAGTAACTCTTACATTCTGTCCCAGATTCTAGTTTTAATGCATGTAACTGAGATGTCTGTATATCCCCACTATTCTCTCTGACTTCCACAATTCCTGCCTTTCTGATCTCTGTGATTCCCAGATAAATGTAGCATTGGTACAAACCACTGTGTGACTGTATAATCTGAAGTCATTAGAGTTGTCTTAAAATCTTCCAGAAAAATCGTACCCATAAAAATTTCATTCATTTCCTACATCTGAAAACTTAGTGGTATCCTATGGAGTAAGCCTTTGAGGAAATACCACAATTTTCTTCCGTAGGTCTTGAAATCAGTTTGGTTGGAATAAGAAAACCATTATCTTCAATTTCCGTGTTCAGGAATTTTCCGTCTGAATAGCACACGGTCTACGTTTTCTTCGAAAGATTAAAATCACCTTTTAAAAGCCCGGAGGAATCCCGAGTCTACCAATCCTTTGAGTACACTTAATTTAATATTTAAGAAAATTTTAAATTTCCAATATTTTTAATTTTTCTTAAAAAATAAATTAATCAAAAATAAATATTTATGTAAAATCTAATTTTCAAGAATTTCGAATTTTCTTAAAAATTAAATAAAACGTAAATTTTTATCTAAGAAAAAATTAAATTTAAGAATCTTAAATTTTATGAAAAAATAAATAAATCAGAAATAAAGATTAGGGGCTACAAAAATGGATAAGTAGTAACTGGGGACTACAGCCTCACTAGAGGTCGCGACTTATGCCTTAAATTTTTTTATTCTGGCATACTTAACTAGCGACCCCTGTAGCTCACAATATTCGCGGGATAGTACTTAATCAAATTCCTGATTGATTTCCTTCCTTACTCGCGAGGTAATAAAATAGAGCTGAGGTCGCGACTTACATACTTAAAGCATTTGTATATTGTGCTGCCAAATTTAACTTACAAAACAAACATACTTTGATTGCAAATCTGGCAACCAATTTTCCACGCGTGTCAAATTTGCTCCACCTGCGTTGCCAGCGCGTGTCCGTACTTCTTCTGCGCGTGACATGCAACCACCAAGAGCTACTTTATTTTGGCCACTTGAATTTGTCTGGTTTTTTTCATTATACAAATAGAAACTTCCAACTTGTTTAGATTGTAAAATGAAGGTGCCAAATCTTACAAAACAAACAAAATGGAGCTCTTCATTTGTTACAAATCTGGCAGCCAATTAATCCGAAAAATAATTAAATTAAGAATTTTTATTTACTAAAATTTAAGTAGTAAATTAATTTAGTTAAATTTATAAATTAAATTTATTTAAATAAAGTTCATACAATAAACTTATTTAAATTAAATTTATGAAATAAATTTTTAAATCAAATTTACAGAATAAATTTATGTAAATGAAAAATTAATAAGATTAATTTATTTAAGGATCCTGATTTGTGTATCAATCAGTCAGCTCTGATACCAATTGCTAGGTCCCGAATTATCGTAGATGGGGGGGGTTGAATACGATACTCACTAAATTAAAAAAAAATTATTTCGAATCTTTTCCGAATATAAAATTTAGTGCTCGGTTAGTGATTCCGTGTTTTTGAGGTGAATAGTGTTTGGAACAGTAAAATGAGAAATACAAGATATTCGGGGAAGTATATATTTATATATAAAACCGCGAGAGGTGTTTCTACACTCCGGTAAATAAATTAACCGGTTACAATCTAAGAAAAACAAAGTTCCTAGCTTCTACAAAGATTTACAAATCAAATCCTATACAATGATCTAACTTTTGTTTGTCAAGGGATTTAATTATCGGGTAACGATTATAATACCCCTAAGAATATACAAGAGTTAAACCGGGCATTATAACATTACTCCGGTGAGAAGTTAAATGGATATACAATTTGCTTGAGCTTCTCTGTATTTTCTTTGTTGCTTGTTTTTCATTAGCTCTCGTTTTTTGAAAAGAAGATGAACAACACAAGTGAAGTCTTCTGCTACTTTGTGTAGACTTATATCAACTGAAATATGTGGCTGAAAATTAACCACACAAATTAATTGATTGAATCAATAAACTTGTGGCTGAGGATAAGTGGCGACCAGAGGGTATCTTGTAACATGCGACCAGAAGGGGAGCTTTTGTACTTAGAATTATTTCCAAAAAATAACTGGCGATCACAGGGGGATTGAAATGATTTGTACTTAATTTATTTTAAAAATCCCAAGCTGCGACCACAGGGGTAGGAAAACTTTTCCTTAGAAACTATTCGCAAGTTTAGTAACCTGCGACTACAAGTACAAGTTACCTTGTACTTAAACAAAAACAAGGCCACCTGATTCCTTTCCTTTTGTTTATTAGTTTATTTTTTTCTTTACTTTTTTTCTTTTCTTTTTCTTTTTCTTTTTCTTTTCTTTTTCTTCTCGTTTTTTCTTTTACTTTTTTTTCTTTTTCTTTTCTTTTAAGTTTAAATTGTAACTAAATTAATTTATAAAATAAACTTAAATATAACTTATATAAATAAACTAATTTAGATTTATAAAATAAACTTATTTAAAGTTTATAAAATAAATCATTTTAAGTTTATTAAATAAATTATATTAAAGTCCATTAAATAAATTAATTTAAGTTAACACTTAAACTTTGAACTTGGCCAACCCCTCGAGCTGTTTAGCTGTATACCTTGCACACCTCTTCTCGTACTTTAACATATAAATGTTCAATCCAAGTAGGTTCCCCAACTTAAAAATTCTTCTATAATTAATACCCAGATTCCTTTCACGAGTTGTTGACGCCTAGTGCAACTGGTCTGGTTCACAGACGACTAACTTTGATTCAGGTCTTCGTATTATAGCCTTAATTACATTGTTAAGCTTGCAACAACTTTATCGCTTCGAATACTAACTGTCAATAAACAAATATACTTTCACTGGAATCATTTCTGGTACTTTAGACAACATCTTCATTGCTACTACAATCTTGAATACTTCATTCACTGTTCTTCACCGACGCTTGAACATATAAATGAACTCCTGTCAGTGAGTATAACTTCAAGACTGCAACTGTCTTCTTTAACCTCTGTCTATATCCTGTCTTTGATTCTTCAGATTCCTATGCTTCGAATACTGTCTATCTTCAATCAATGCCAAAACACTGAAATCTTCTGGTAGCACTTATACCCTGAATCTTCATCATTTCTGAAACCCTGAAAGTCTTTAACCTTTATTCTTCACTGAGGTATGAACATATTAATGAGTTTCTTTCACTGACATATAGACAAACTTTAAGCTTTCTTCTAATTTGTTGATTCTTTGTATTTGTCCTGTCTTCATTTCTTCTGATTTCTTGTATAGACGTAGTATTGTTAACCCGTCATGTTCTAGTGTTGTTCTCATGTTGAGTTATCACGTGACTGTTCATAAAGCTACGTGGTCTCACCAACAACTTGTAACCCCAGAAAATAACTCAATATCTCATCATACTCATTTGATACCTGGACTGCATTAGCATTGCAAATCTCTCACAGAGTTGATAATTAGTAGATCCAAAAATGATATCATCAACATATATTTGTACTAATAACAAGTCCTTACCATGGTATTTATAAAAGAGATTTTTATCAAGGTATCTCTTGTAAAACCACTCTCTATCAGAAATTGAGAAAGTGTTTCATACCAAGCCCTTAGAGCTTGCTTCAGTCCATAGAGTGCTTTCCATGCTTAGTGATCAATGTTGCATTTTGTGTAAAGCAAGCAGTTTGCACAGCCTCAGCCCAGAAGTAGGTAGGCAATCTTGCTTCTTCTAGCATGGTTCTTGCAGCTTCTATCAGAGTTTTATTCTTTCTTTCAACAACTTCATTTTGTTGTGGAGTTCCAGGAGCAAAAAACTCTTGCTTTATCCCCTTGAGTTTGGAGAACTCTTCCATAGAGCTATTCTTGAATTCAGTTCCATTATCAATTCTGATAATCTTCACTTTGTATATTGACCCTTTTTCCAGCTCCCTCATATGATCAAGAAGAATGGATGGAGATTCATCCTTGGTGTGCAAAAAATACACCCATGTGTATCTTGTATATTCATCAACAATTACGAGTGCATACCTCTTCTTGGCAATTGACATAACATTCATTGGATCAAAGAGATCAATATAAAGTAGATGATATGGTTCAAGAATTGAGGATTCAGTTTTACTCTTGAAAGAAATTTTCCTTTGCTTGGCTTTCTGGCATGAGTCATATAAGCCATCAGGAGTAAAAACTACACTGGGCAATCCTCTTACAAGATCTTTCCTCACAAGTTTATTGATATTGTTGAAGTTGAGGTGAGAAAGTCTTTTATGCTAGTTCCAACTGTCTTTCACAGATGCTCTACTTAGTAGACAAACTTCTGAATCATCGATACTTGTGGAGACCCTGGCTTCATATAAACTACCATGTCTTACACCAGTCAATGCAATCTTGCCATCAGACTTACTGAAAATTTCACAATGCTCCTCATAAAAGTTGACATGGTAACCTCTGTCATAGATTTAACTCACACTGATCAGATTATGCTTGAGTCCTGCAACTAGAGCTATATTTTCAATGATGACGTTTCCAGCTTTGATTTTTCCATATCCCAAGATTTTTCCTAAGTTTCCATCTCCATAAGAAATGCTTAGGCCAGCCTTCTCCTCAAATTCTGATAGCAGGGATTTATAACCAGTCATATGTCCTGAGCATCCACTATCCAAGACTAGAGCATTCCTCCTGTCATCCTACAATCAGTAATTTGGATCAGTTGGTGTTTTTAAGGATCCGGACTTGCTTGGATTCTTTGGCCTTTTTAAGTTTATTAACATATGCAACATAAGACTTTTTATCAGAGTTTATGTTAATATCCTTACTATCAGTATTTATACATGCAGAAACAAACTTTGGCTTTAATTAAAGAGGGTTTTAGTTTATAATAATCATAATACAAAATGTGATACTCTTTACATGTATAAATAGAGTGCTAAACACTACCACAATGAAAACAAGGACTCTGTGGTTTATATCTAACTGTTATATTCCTAAACTCTGATTTGGAAGTAATAGTATTTATCTTTTTATTCTTCTTGCAAGAATTAGCAAGATGATTAGTGCTACCACAGTTTGAACAGGTCTTTCTAGGTACATTAAGAGGGGTCTCCTATTAACACCTACCTTGCCATTCCTATTTTTCCTAGACCTTTTCCTCTTGTCTTTCATGTGTAGATCCTTCAGCTTTTGCTTAAGCCGTTTCTGAGTCATTGAACCAATATTTACTGATTTTGTGTGAACTTGTTCACTCTTATCAGTAATTAAGTTTGATATAGGTGTTGAGGTTGTACCTTCCTCATGGATTGACTTAACAATATTAGCACTATGATTAAACTTAATGGTCTTTGTTTGAACCTTGTTCAGTTTGACCTTGCTATCAGTTTTTATTGTCTCTATTTTCTCTATTTTTTTTTCATTTTTCTTATCAGAATTGGATCTAGCAGAATATCCTAATCCTGATCCCCAACAGCCATTCTCCAAAATCTCATGAGTTAACTTTCCAGAGTTAGTCCAAAGTTTAATGACCTCTCTTTCTTTTGCTAGCTCCTTCTATAGATAAGCATGTTTTTCTAATAATTTTTCCTTAACATAAATAGCAATATCTCTTTCTTTTTAATTTTCTAGCATGGAAAGCAACTCAAATTCTAGGTGATCATTTCTTTTCTTTAACACAGAGTTTTCACTCTTGATTATATTATTCTCTAAGGTTTGATCCCTATAACTAACATGCAGAGACTTAAGAAATAATCTTAATTCATAGATATCATCAGTATCAAAAGCAAGAGTAGTCTGAGGTACCTTTAATTCAGCATTGTCAGCCTCAACATTAGCTTTTTCCATGAGAGCATAGTTGACTCCAATATCTGAATCTGATGAATCATCCCAGTTTCTCTTCCTTGAGGTCAAGGCTTGTTTCTTCTCGGCTCTGGGTTTTCTGCACTCAGCTGCAAAGTATCCAATTCCATCACAGTTGTAACATCTCTCTTTTGACTTGTCAAGTTTTCCAGATCTAGATTCCTTCCCATCAGTATTTCTTCTATTATTCCTCTTATCAGAGTTTGAGGAACTGGAACTTTTTCAGGAAAATTTTCTCCCTTCCTTGCAGTTCTTGTAGACCATCTTCTTGAAGCTTTTAACCAGTAGGGAAGCCATTTGATCCATGTCATCATTATTGTTATGATCACTGTCACTGTATGATTCAGTATCAGTATTTGAGTCATCATCAGAATTTGATGATTCAATATCTGATTTTACAATTATGGCTTTCTCTTTGGAGTAGCTTTTCCTCCTAGCTTTCTCCTTTGGCTTCTCTTCAACCTTGAGTGCAACTGGTCTAGATTTAGATCCTTTCCTCTTGCTTCTTTGCTCCATCTCTAGTTCATGAGTTTTCAGAACTCCATAGATCTTATCTAGAGGTGTGTTATTAAGTTGATAGTTATCCCTTATTGATGTGACTTTAAAGTCCCACTTTTCAGGGAGAGCAAGTAGGAACTTCAAGTTTGAGTCCTCCATATCATATTATTCATTGACAATGGATAAATCATTTAGTAACTTCTGAAATCTGTCATAGATCTCAGTTAAGGACTCATTATCCCTTGAGTCAAAGTGCTCATATTCTTGAGTAAGTATTGTCCTCCTGTTCTTCTTGATAGCGGTTGTACCTTGACACTTTACTTCTAAAGCGTCCCATATCTCTTTTGATGTCTTACATCCAATGACTCTATTGGACATAACACTATCAAGACTGCTGTGCCGGATGTATCTGACCTTAGCATCCTTCATGTTAGATGAGATATCTTCAGGAGAATAGTCCTTCCTATCTTTGTCTAACATCTTCTCTGGTTCTCCTACAAGCGAAACAGCTACCTTCATTGGTCTATGAGGACCATCATAGATCTTGTTTAGATATTCAGGATATGTGGCTTCCAAGCACATGGCCGTCATGAATTTCCATATTGGATATTCATGTATTTTCAGGATAGGCACCTTGATTACTTCATACCTACTCATGTTGCTACTAGTCTGTAATATGGCTGGGGGTTGTGGCTTCAGATTCTGTGTTTCTTCTTCTTTATCCAACATTGTTGATTGATTTTCGGATCTTAAACTGTTTGTATGTTAACATCAAGCTTTGATACCAATTGTTATGTCTGTTATTCCCAGTGGACTAACAATGAGATATACAGAAGGGGGGTTGAATGTAAATCTCAAAACTTTTTCAAGTTTTGAGAAGTTTCTAAGGCTAAGTGTTTTTGAGAACAAGTGTGTGAATTGCTTGAAGCTAATACAGACAGATATATATTCAAACACAAATGTAAAGAACACAAAGAACTTAAAAACTTTTCTGGTGGATTTGTTGTTCCACCAGAGATGTGTTATTTCAGAAAATCTGTGATTCAAAGAATTAAATCACAGCTGCTTCCTAGTACAAACTAGATGATTTTCTCTATGGATTTTTCTAAACAGCTCTGGAAAATTCATATCTAATTACTAGCCGCTACTTGGTTTATATATCACCAAGTTTACAAGTGAAGACAAAACTGTAAAATACAATTAAAAAGATTCTTCACATGTTTCTTCTTCATTTCTCTATCAAATGCAATTTAGGCTTGGCTGTAGATCTTTGAATACTTCCTTGTTTACATCAGAATGGAAATGCTGCATTTTCTTGATTCCTCCTAAAGGCTTCCACATTCCAGTTTGTCTCTGTCAACCCATGTGCCTCTGTCAGCTTATGAATTGTCACTATCAACTGCTAATGAACTAAGCATCCGTTGAAGCTTTCATCCGTTGATGCCTTATCCGTTGAGGCTTTATCCGTTGAAGCTTTATCCGTTGATGCATTATCAGTTGAAGTCTTTATCCGTTGAAGCACTTATCCGTTGATGGATATTATCCGTTGAAGCATTAGAGACATCCGTTGAAGCTTTGTTTCTTATCCGTTGAAGGTCTTCAATATCAGTTGATACTTCTTCACTTATACAAAATTACAAGGCATGAAATATTTACAATTAGCCCTCCTATTTGCATATCCACTAGTAGTCAACATGACTGATAATTTCCTACAACATCTAAGAATTACAACTTGAATCCAGAGAATGAAATGTGCTACAATACTAAACTTATTGCTAAGTAAAGCTACTCCTTCAACGGATAGCCAAAATGGTCTTATCCGTTGAGGCTACAAACACTAGATTTCTACTTAAGTGTTTTGTTTAACTTATCATCAAACTAATACACATATTCCTAACAATCTCCCCTATTTATGTCTACTAGAACTGTAGGCATAAATTTGGGTTTAGCTTGATGATAACAAAACACTTGACAAATATATAAACTGTAATAAAGCAGAAATTCAAAAGTGCTGCAAAAATGTGTATGCTGAGATGGAATTGAAGAATTACATTGTTTCCAAGGGTGCTCCTTTAGCCTGAGCAGATTAGTTTCTTTTCCTTTGATTCCTTGTTTTCTTTCCTAGCCTCCTGTCATTCTCCTCTATTTGAAGTTAAAGTTGTCTGTAGAATTTAGCTTCATCTTCTTCATTGATGTCCAACTTAGATTGCATATCTTTGAGAGTTTCATTACTGGCAATCTTGAGCTGATCTTCAATTCTGAAAAATCTTCTGACTCCTTTGTTGTCTCTAAACTCCATCAACCAATGAGGTGATTTGTGAACTATAATTCCTCTTTCTTGAATGAGTAATGTTCTAGGCAAGGCATTGGGCTCCTTCCAAGTTTTCCTTATGTTGGCAATCTTGTTGAGAATCTCAGTCTTGGCAGTCCTGGTAAAGCCAGAATCCCTTTGTATGGCTGAGTAGACTCTAATCAAGGTAGAGTAGCCTTCATTCAGAATTCTGTAAAGAGCCCAAGTTCTTTCCCCACTTCCTTTGTATTTGAACACTAGTCTTTCTGGTAGCTGTCTGTAGGCAGCTATTCCCCTTACTTCCTCCAGCTCATCCAGATAGAGTTCAATGTCTGAAAATTCTTTTATGTCACAGATGTGAACATAATCATCCTTAGAGGCTTGAGGCTTAGGCTTAGGCTTCTGTGTGAATTTGATTGAGGCTTTAGAGGGTGTTGATTTGATTCTTCTTTTCTGCTTCTTTGATGGTGGAGAAGAGGTTAGGAAGGTGGGCAATTTGATGGTGTCCCAATCAATTGGTTCCTCCTTGGGAATGATTGTTTCACCATGAATGTTCATGAAGGGGTCAGGCACAATGGGTTCAGGAATAGAAGGTAGTGGTTTGGATTTTGATTGGGTTTCTTCAGTCTTATCTACCATCTTTCTCTTTGCATTGGCCTTCTTTTTGTTCCCTTTCTGCCATTCTTCTCTTTCCTTACTTCTCTCTTCCATATCAGTATCAACGATGTCCCCCATAGCTTCATCTTCACTTTTGTCTTCAATTTCTTTCTGTTCTTCAGCCTGACTTGACTTTAGCTATTTTTCAAGCTTTGCTTGTGCTCTTTTGTCAGCCTTTAGCTGTTTGGCTTCTTCATTCAACCTTCTGGTTTCTTCCCTCTTGGCTATTGAGAATTTGGGATGTCCTTGCATCACACATATGCTCTTTCCCTCTCTGAAGATAATAGCCATGTTCCTCCTTACAGCCACATCCAAGGTCTCTTTGAGCTTTGTGATACTTCTACCCAAAAGCTTGTCTTCATCAGGCTTTGGAAGAGGAAAATCCACTCCTTTCATCTGAGCAAGGCTTAGAGGATTCTTTGTAGAGTCCTTATTGGATCTGTTGTTGGGCTTGAGAACCATAGGTTTCAGATTCTTGGAAGAAGTCTCTCCAACCTTATTCCTCCCTACTGGCTTGAGCTCCATAATAATTGATTCCACTTTTGTGCTATGCTTCACAGATTGTGATTGAGAAGTTGTAGAACCAAAAATTTGTTGCATCTTTTCATCAATCTTCTTCCTTTGCTCTTTGACTTGTAATTCAGCTGCTGCTATCTGGATTAGATCAATTCCATCAAGCTTTCCTTTGATTTGAACAATTGGAGAAGTGGTGATGGCAGGAACTAGCACTTGAGAAATTTGAACTGTTGTTGATGGCTCTCCTTCTCCTTCCCCTTTATTCTCCCCCTTTTTGTTATCATCAAGGGTAGGGGTCAAGCCTTGTGCTTTTGCCAGCTGCATGAGTAGATTTGTTTGAGTTTGTTGATTCTGAAGAATAGTGACCATAGAGTCTTCAATGATCCGAACTCTGGTTTCCAATCTGGCCAGCCTCTTGTCAGTATCAGATTCTTTCCTCAGTCTCCCCAACAAATCTTGTATAGTACCATAAGGTATGACTAAATCCAACTTCTCAGCATTGTAGGATTTCAGATCAGCAATGTCCTGCTTGAGCTCATCCACACTTAGATTCTGTTTGAAATGCTACAACTGCAAGAGATGCAGAGATTCCAGATGAGCTTGAAGTATTGCCTTAGTACCAGCATCTGTAGTCTCCTGAAGGGCCTTTTGAATTGTCATGACTTGTCTGACTAAAGTGACACCAAACTCTCCTGGTGTTGATGCTTTTGCCCATGCCCATTCAGGAAGATCTGGAACAGAACTTGGGCCTGCTACTCCCCCTAAGTTCATGCTCCCATCCAAAGAATCAGAGTCATCATAATTAGAATTTACTCCAAATTCTTCAGATGACTCACCAGCTTGAGAAGGCAACCTGTTAACAGCAGCTTTATCTCTGAGAAGAGATTCTGAAGTGTGTACAATGTTTAATGTCTGTTCTGCCTCCACATTGCCCTGAGCAGCCAATAATTGATAGGCTGAAACAGGATGAGTAAAAGTGTCAGCATCCAAGGAAATGTTATCAATTACAGCTTTGTAATGTTGCTGAAATTGTCTTTCCTTTTCTGCATCATCCACTTTCATTGACTCACTAGCAATGGCTGGATCCACCCTTATAGCTTCTGTACCTGCCTTTCTCTCATTTTCTCTATTTTCTTGCATCAGGGGCTCCCTCTGGCTCACACACACCCTCACACCCTCACCCTCACCTTCTAAGGTGGCACTCCCCTCACTCACTTTTGCCATGCTGGAAGAAATAGCATGCATATGGTGACTCTCAACCTCTCCTTTTTCCTGGGAGCAACCCAGCCTCTCACTCAAGTTATCACTCCCTTCCCTCAAACCTAAAAGTGATTGTACAGTAACCAAGTCCTCTACAGTTGGAATTGTTTCTGTTATGTGTGTAGAGACCATCAACGGATAGGGAGTATCCGTTGAAGTGGAAACTGATGATATCAGCGGATAACTGCTGTTAAGCTTATCCGTTGAAGAACAACCACTTGTCAACGGATGAGAGATATCCGTTAAAGAAGGAAAAAATGTAGATATAGAAAGTGACATAATTGTTGAATCTGTGTGAATTGATTTTAAGTGTGCTGACACAGATTCTTCAACTACATATGAAAGAATTGGATGATGATCCAACAAATCATCTAAAAGATGATGATCATCAGGTTTTGAGTGGGGCTCCTCCCTGAGTTTTAATGAGGGAGAATCAGGAATTGATGTGAATATCATTTCCACATCCAGAGAGGGTGATGGAGAGTTTGATGATTGGTGTGTTTCTATTATGAGAGAATGGGGCCGTGACTCCATATTTGTTGGAATCACATCATGCTGAATTTGAGAAGGCTCAGATACAGGTGGATGTATCTGTGCTGTGTGTGCCCCTTGTGTGGAAACTAGGGTTTTGGCCTTCTTCTTCCTTGAAAAGACTTTAATTGGTGAATGTGTGGCTTCAGTGTCCCTCCCTCTTTTGGTCTGTGTCCCTGGTTGGGGACTATTTTCAATAGTTACATCCTTTTGGGAGGATGTAACTAGGGATGTGTTAGACTCACAGTCTTTTGAGAGACTGTGGCTTGGCTGGCTTGGGTACCACTCACCTCTCCCACCTTATCCTAGGGGGTTTCTTGATGTTCACCCCTCCCCTCACCACTCACACCCTGTTCACTCCCTTCAGGGTTTATGGTAGTTGTTACAACTGTTGTCTTTTGAGAAACAACAGAGGTAGTTTTCTTTGACTTGAGTTTTGAAACTTTAGTTTTGGTGGCTTTGGTAGGAACCTGTTTGGACAAAGACATAGATTCCATGGCCACACTAGAAGGCAAAGAAACAATGGGGTTGGAAATAGTAGAAGTTATAGAAGTGTTTACCTCACTTACCTGTGGTGCATTCATGATTGGCAAATATACCAATGGCACCTGGCTGTTGAGGTTCATTCTCAAAAGGTCTGCAAGGACCCTTTTCTCTTGTGCCCAGCATTTGAGTTTATTATTCTCATTTGATATGACCAATCCTTCAGCAACATGGTTAGCCAATAACATAAAGAATCTAGCATAGTAGATGTTATGTGGTCTATTAGCTTTGTTACCTAATCTGGAACCTAATTCTAGCATGACACAGTTGCTAAAATTAAAGTACCTATCAGAAACTAGCATATAGAGCATATTAACAAGAGATGAAGTTATGGCGTCAAAATTGCTAATCTTCCCAGAGAAAACCTTGATAAAGGCATCTCCAAGAAAACTCCATTCTTTCCTAAGGCCTTTCCTTCTAATGCTACCTAAACTAGCAGAATCAAAAGCATAGCCTATGGAATCTAACATAGCAGATACATCTTTATCAGTGTGTGGTGTTATGGCATTATTCTCAGGCAACTTAAAGCAAGACTGTATATCATCACAGTTAATGTAATAATCCTTACCTTTGAGAGAGAAGGAAATAGTCATATCTGTGGAGTTGAACTCTGCAGTTGTCCAAATCTCCTCAATCACCTCACAGTAGATGGTTGGGGCTTCCAACATTGCATAGCTCAGTTTGGAGTTTTTGATGAAGTCCATCATCTTGTGATAATCAGAATGGGCTTCATTCTTTTCAACCAAGGCTACGAAATTATTCTTTTCATAAACAAATCCTGTTTGAGACATAATTTTGACTACTGGTGCCATTGTTGTGAGTAGAGGTTGCAGAGAAAAACTTGAGAATTTTGGGAGAGAAGGAGAATGAAAATTGCAAGAAAGCGTAAAGTGAAAATTAGAATTCAATGGGCTTTTATACTTTCTTGAATTAAAACGTAAAAAAATGATACTTTTATGTAAATTACAGCCGTTCAAGAATAAATAAAACTGTAGAAATTCTAAACTGCCTTTAAAACAAATACATACAACAGTGTATATCTGTATCAACGGTTAAGTAAAAAAATCAACGGCTGTGACTTACTGAAAGTAACTGATGTGACACTTCAACGGATAAAGTAAATAGTTATCCGTTGATGACCAACACTATTTTATCCGTTGAGGGATAAAATTACCAGAAATGTATTTGTCTTTCAACGGATAATGAACATCCATTGATAGAACAATTTTGGCTTTCAACGGATAGGGAATATCCGTTGATAGGATAGGTCTCTCTTAAAGCCAACTTTGTTCTTGCAACAAATTCATTTCAGGCTTCAATGCAGATTATATAGAGGACATAAATTTATGAATAATTAAGCATACCTAGCTCACTTACTAATCTTGTGAATGTTGATTCATCAAGTGGCTTGGTAAATATGTCTGCAATCTGCTTTTCACTTGGAACAAAATGAAGTTTCACTGTACCTTTCATCACATGTTCCCTAATGAAGTGGTACTTGATATCAATGTGCTTGGTTCTTGAGTGCTGCACTGGATTTTCAGTAATGACAATGGCACTTGTGTTGTCACAGAAAATAGGAATTTTGTCAACAGTCAAACCATAGTCAAATAGTTGATTCCTCATCCATAGTATCTGTGCACAGCAACTACCAGCAGCAATGTACTCAGCTTCAGCTGTTGATGTAGAAACAGAATTTTACTTCTTACTGAACCATGACACAAGCTTGTTCCCTAGAAATTGACAGGTGTCAGTTGTGCTTTTCCTGTCTATTTTACAGCCTGTATAATCTGCATCTGAGTAGCCAATTAGATCAAAACCAGACTCTCTAGGGTACCAAATTCCTAGATTTGGAGTCCCTTTGAGATATCTGAAGATTCTTTTAATAGCTACTAAGTGAGATTCTTTAGGGCCAGCTTGAAATCTAGCACAGAGACATGTAGAAAACATTATATCAGGTCTACTAGCAGTTAAATATAAAAGTGAGCCAACCATGCCTCTATAGTTTGAAATATCCACAGACTTTTCAGCCTTGTTTAATTCAAGCTTGGTGGCAGTGGCCATGGGAGTTTTTGCAGATGAACAATCCATTAAGTCAAACTTCTTTAAAAGATCATAAATATATTTAGTTTGACTAATGAAAATTCCATCACTAACTTGTTTAACTTGTAAACTAAGAAAATAAGTTAGCTCTCCCATCATGCTCATTTCATATTTACTTTGCATTAACTTAGCAAACTTTTTACAAAGCTTATCATCTGTAGATCCAAATATAATATCATCTACATAAATTTGAACAAGTATTTTAGAGCCATTAACATTTCTAAAGAAGAGAGTTTTGTCAACAGTACCTCTTGTGAAGTGATTATCTAGAAGGAATTTTGACAAAGTCTCATACCAGGCTCTAGGTGCTTGCTTTAGTCCATAGAGTGCTTTCAACAGATAATACACATAGTCTGGAAAGTTTGGATCTTCTAATCCTGGAGGTTGGCTTACATAAACTTCTTCCTCCAATTCCCCATTTAGAAATGCACTCTTGACATCCATTTGATAGACTTTGAAATTGGCATGGGCTGCATAGGCTAGAAAGATTCTGATGGCCTCAAGTCTGGCAATTGGAGCAAATGTTTCATCAAAATCTATTCCTTCTTGTTGAGAATAGCCTTTAGCAACCAATATGGCTTTATTCCTTATGACAATGCCATTTTCATCCATCTTGTTTCTGAATACCCATTTTGTGTCAATAGAACTCTTGTTCTTTGGCTTGGGTACCAGCTTCCATACTTTGTTCCTTTCAAATTGGTTTAGCTCCTCTTGCATTGCTAAAATCCAATCTGGATCCAATAGAGCTTCTTCCACTCTCTTAGGTTCCTCCTGTGATAGAAAGCTACTATACAGACATTCATCTTGAGTAGCCCTTCTAGTTTGCACTTTAGATGTAGCATCACCAATGATCAGTTCAAAAGGGTGATTCTTGGTCCATTTCCTTTGAGGTGGTAGATTAGCTCTAGATGAGGTTGCCTCAGTATTGTCATGATGTGAGATAGAATGTTGATTGGTTAAAACTCCCCCTGAGTTGCTGATCCTTTGAAAGGAATTGGGAGCTCTATCAACTGATGAAGTGAATTGATTATCCGTTGACAGACTGTGATCAACGGATGCTTCATTATGAACTTCAACGGATGATGCACTTTGTCTTTCAACGGATGCTGCATTGCTTCTTTCAACGGAAGCTGAATTATGACTTTCAACGGATGCAGCATTCTGTGCATTATCCAAAGGCAGATTCTGAATTCTTCTTGAGATGCCTTCTTCATCATTCTCATCTTCACTATCATCATAATATATCTCAATGTTGTCAAATTTGAGTCCTTCATAATGTCCCTCATCTATTAGTCCATCAATCTTTTTATCATCAAACACAACATGCACAGATTCCATGACAATGTTGGTTCTTAGATTGTAGACCCTATAAGATTTTCTAGCAGAATAACCAACAAATATTCCTTCATCAGCCTTTGCATCAAACTTCCCTTTGTGATCAGATTGATTCCTTAAGATGTAAAATTTACAACCAAAGACATGCAGAAAGTTTAAAGTTGGTTTTCTTCTCTTGAATAATTGATAGGGAGTCATGCCTTTTGCTTGATTGATTAGAGAAATATTCTGAGTGTAACATGCACAGTTAACAGCCTCAGCCCAAAAGTAAGTTGGGAGTTTTGACTCTTCAAACATTGTCCTTGTAGCTTCAATTAGTGATCTGTTCTTCCTTTCCACCACACCATTTTGTTGTGGAGTCCTTGGAGCCGAGAACTCATGCATGATCCCATTTTCTTCACAGAACAACTTCATGGTTGAATTCTTGAACTCAGTTCCATTGTCACTCCTAATATTCCTTACTTTGAAATCAGGATGATTGTTGACTTGCTTGATATGATTGATAATGATTTCACTAGCTTCATCCTTTGATCCAAGAAAATAGACCCATGAAAACTTAGAGAAATCATCAACAATCACTAGGCAATATCTTTTCCTTGAAATTGACAATACATTGACTGGTCCAAAAAGATCCATGTGTAGCAGTTGTAATGGTTCATCAATTGCAGATTCAAGCTTCTTACTGAATGATACTTTCTTTTGCTTTCCTTTCTGACAAGCATCACACAGTCCATCCCTTGTGAATTCCACTAGAGGCATTCCTCTAACTAAGTCCTTTTTGACTAGATCATTCATTGTCTTGGAATTCAAATGGGACAGCTTCTTGTGCCATAGCCAACTTTCAACTGCACTTGCTTTGCTGAAAAGACAAGTAATGGATTCTGCATCTGTAGAGTTGAAGTCAGCTAGGTACACATTCCCTTTTCTAACTCCAGTTAGAACCACTTTATTGTCCTTCTTACTTGTGATAATACAGGCTTCAGAATTGAAAGAAACAGTATTCCCTCTGTCACATAGTTGACTGATGCTCAATAAGTTGTGTTTGAGACCATCAACCAATGCAACTTCATCAATGATGACATTTTCTTTTGAAATCAAGCCATATCCCATAGTGAATCCTTTGCTGTCATCTCCAAAGGTTATGCTAGGGCCAGCTCTCTCCTTAAACTCTGTGAGCAGGGTGAAATCTCCTGTCATGTGTCTTGAACAGCCACTGTCCAAGTACCATAGATTCCTTCTTTTTCCCTACACACAACAAAATCAATCAAGTTGATTTTGGTACCCAAGTTTCCTTGGATCCAGCCTTGTTAGTCTTTTTCCTAGACTTCATTCCTCCTGCATCTTTTGACTTAGGTAACTTTGGGTCAACCTTGATCTCAGATGTGGTTGGTTGAAGTGTAGGGTTAGTCACAGAATCACTTAGCACATTTGATTGAATTTGATAAGGCATGGATTGTGCAAACATGTTATTCCACATAGGCATATTGTATGGCATTTGAGGCATACTAAATGCAGTAAAATAAGGATTATTAATATATGGCATGTTTGCAAAATGTGCATGGGGATTCTGATGAGACATAACCGGCATAGCATGCAGAGGTGACATAGACATGTTAGGCATGGAGGGATTTGAAGGCATGGGAGCATTTTTAACAGATTTGCAATTATCAGATAGGTGATTAACACTTTTACAATGCACACAGCTTTTTCTAGGAGCATACCTATCAGGTGTGTAATTGTTATGTTTATTAATCCCTACCTTCCCATTTCTTTTAGATTTTCTTTTAATTTCCTTCTTATCCTCAACCAACTTAAGCCTATTTTTCAGCTGATCCAAAGTCATGTGTCCTATATTCACCTTACTGGCATCTTTGGATGTGCTAGCTCCTTCTTTGACAAAGTTCTTGAGAGTAGAATCATTCTTCTTATTAAGGTTTTTATTTTTAAAATTACTTGCCTGTTTTAATTGATGAGCCTTCAACGGATGCTCCTTTTCTTCCTTCAACGGATAACTTTCATCATCCGTTGATTCCACATCCGTTGACAATCCATCAATTAATTCTAACTCCTTTTTGTTTTTCTTCCAGGCATCCTCACAGAATGATTCAATTCCCTGAACCTTGGCAATTTGAACACTAACATCCCTAGATGTTTTCCAGGCCTTGATTACCTCTTGCTCACTTTCTAACTGTTTAGAAAGAATTTCTACTTTCTTAACAGCTTCTTCTAGTTCACTCTCAACAGTCAAGCATTTAAGTTTAATCTTTTCAAGCTCAATTATCTGATTCTCTAACACAGCATTCCTATCACTTAAAAACACATTATTCTCTTTGATCCTAGTGTTTTCTTTAGCTAGTGATTTAAGGGAAACACGCAAATGATATAATTCATTGGACATATCGTTTATGGCTTCATTGCATTCATGTTTAGAAAGCTGAGAGAGATCAGTAGTAATTACCTGGTTGCTTGATGAACTAGTTTCATTTTCATCAGAATTAGCCATCAGGGCTAGGTTGACATATTCCACATCATCATCTTCATTGACCCCATCTGCACTTTGCACCCAAAAGCTTGGGATCACTTGTCCTGCAATCTGGTAGGGGCTCCTTATCGGGGGACAAGGATGCGTCCAACATTTGGGGTGAACCACGGCTATACCTGCGTCCACGGACTAGAGAAACAGCTGGTAGCGGAGGGTTATCCTTGGCCAGGGAGATGCCTTATCCGTGAAGTCTCGAAGCCGCGAATGAGCCTTGGGCCTTTGTGGTTGGGCCTCATCGGCGGACATTCCTAAAGCTAGTAGAAGACGGTTTCCAGTAGGTTTCCTATTGGGCCTCGGGATAAGAAATCTAAGCCCATTAGGTTTCTTGTTTCCCAAGAACTACGTGGGCTTGATCCCCTATAAATAGGGGTACGTAGGCACATTGTAAGGGGTCAGAAGCGAGAGCGCAAAGGAGCCACCACTAACCCTAAGCAATCTCAGCCCCCAATAATCACCACCACCAAATACTGTTCATCTTTTCCGACGAATACTATTTATCGGATCCACCGACTACTGCTCACATTTCCGATAAAGAACCGCCATCACAGATCTTGTTTCCGGCTACTAACCTCAAGTTTTGTTGTTCCCAAATTCCTCCGTCAACAAATTGGCGCTAGAAGGAGGGGCCTAACAAGATCTACATCTGGGAGGAAGGATGTCTCAATATCACGATGGAGGTTTTTACGATGGAAGTTTTGAAGAAGATTTCGATCATGGCTATGAATATGAACCCTACGTTCCGCCAATGACTGACCGTCCCACACCGGACGTTGGAGGACAGCCGCCTGTGCTCATCAGCAACGCTGACTTGTGGAACAACTGTATCGCATGGGCGATGCTTTGAATGGTTTCGATTCAAGGTTAAGCATCGTGGAACGACGCAAGGGCAGGAGAGGTCTTCGCCACAACCGAGCGGCTCAGGCACCTGGAAAAGCACCCATGACAGACAGGGATGTCTCGGCCGGCCATGGCCACACTGAAAGAGGGTACGTGCCGATAACCCCGCGACGCCTGGACTATTCTAATGAAACATCCCCGATCGTCGAGCTAGTGGAAGAAGATGCTGATGGATGGGAAATTCTGCGAACAGATAACCGGGGAGCTACCCATCCACACCGTTCTGGACGTAGTCTCGAGGAACACCGGCAGGCGGAATCAATACCGGAGAATCAGCCACGAGGCTTCGCAGCTCTGAAAGATCGCTTGGGGATTCGCTTGGGCGATGACGATTTGAGAATGGTGTTACTTGAATGGCAGAGAGAAGCTGATCATGGAGATGTGACGCCCCATGATACAACGCGTGTGCCCCTGAATTCCCAGGAAAATCGGGAGCGGCACCGCGATCCAACGCGTGTGCCCCTGAATTCCCAGGATAATTGGGAGCGGCACCGCGATCCAACGCGTGTGCCCCTGAATTCCCAGGATAATCAGGAGCGGCACCGCGATCCAACGCATGTGCCCCCGAATCCCTAGGAAAATCGGGAGCGGCACCGCGATCATGGACGTGGGTATGGAAACGATCGATGGAGAAGGCCTCAATGGAGGGGAAGAGGTGGAGGCTGAGGCAGATATTTAGACGGATACCATCGTGACAATTACCGCAGACACCTCGATTCCCGCTGGAATAACCAAGAAGATGGCTATGATTATGTGGAACATGATGACCCCAGGAATATAGAAAACTATGACCGCGGTACGGTTCGAGGTCGCGGCCAAGGTGGAGAAGAGAATCAAGGGGGAAATCAGGGACGAAATCCTGAAATAATTGTAATACCTGAAGACGCCCAGAATACAAACCAGCAGCAAGCCCCTCCCGGGGGGAATCAAGTGGAAATACCTCCATTACAACCCCAAGGTTCACAGACTCAAATGCAGACCATTCCCGGCGTGGGAACTTTCAATGTAGGAGATCTGAAAAGGCTACTTAACCATCTCGAAGGCAGGGTGGCGGCTACAGCTGAAATCCCGTCCCCATTCTCGGCAGCGGTAAGGGATGCGCAATTGCCGGCCGGGTATCGCAACACTACCAGCGATCTCCGCTTCCACGGAAACTCAGATCCGGTGGAATTCCCGGGTCGTTTTAATATAGAGATGGATGTGTACCAAGTCCCAGACTTGGCTCGATGTCATCTCTTGGCGGCAACCTTTAGAGAAAGCGCCCAGCAGTGGTTTCAAAAGCTCGGGCCAGGAGTGATCACCTCGTGGGATCAGATGAAGAATTTGTTCTTAACTAAGTTCCAAGCCACGGTGAGATACGCTCCTTCTGTCACAACTCTTGCCAATGTTAGGCAAAGAGAAAATGAAAGTTTAACATCATACTTCAAAAGGTTCAACGCCGAGTCTACTAGCGTGAGGGGGGCCTCAGACGAAGCCCTAAAAAGTTTCCTGATCGCAGGATTAAGGGTTGGTTCAGATTTTTGGAAGCACTTGCAAGGGAAAGATCCGGCCACTCTCACAGATGTCTTCGCTTTGGCAGAATCCTTTAAAGCTATAGAACAATCTTTGGCAGATGTACAACCAACTTCACAGTCGAGTCAAAGAAACAAAGGAAGGAAGAGGGATAGGTGACCAAGCCCGAGATACCGAAGGAATAGTCGAAGCCCAGACCGGATAAATACAACAAGCACAAGGAGGGGATAGAGCCCTCCCTCAAACTATGACTACAAGACAAGCCGGTACACACCTTTGGTCGCATCTATCGACCATATCTATGAGGTAAACAGAAATAAAGGGCTATTTAGGAAACCTGAAGCTTTATCATCATGGCAAAGCAAAGACAAGAAAAAATATTGTGAATACCATGAATCATCTGGACATAACACGCACGAGTGCCGACATTTAAAAGACGAAATAGAAGCGCTTATCAAGGGAGGATACCTCGGAGAATGGGTAGTCAAGGAAGTAAGGAAGCACAAGGATGACAGGACAAGGGAAGAGGAAAGACGAGCCCCACGCGGGACAAACAATGATACCCCGGAGGAAAATAAATTTATCAGAGATGGCAGTATCCGAACAATCTACGGGGGAGATCCCGGAATGGAATGCAGCAACCGAGCCTTGGCAAAATACGCTAGGGAAGCCCGGTTTAGGCCTCTCACAGATATTCATAGGGTGGAAACCCGGCCACCCAAAGTGTTTAAAGGGGAGTCCATGGATATCACTTTCAGAGAAACAGATGTCCGATGGGTACATCACCCACACAATGATGCGTTGGTTATTTCCATCCAAATCGGTACAAAGAATGTCCATAGAGCCTTCGTGGACAATGGAAGCTCCGCAAACATCCTCTATTACAGCACCTTCAAGAAGATGGGACTGCCTGATCAGGATATGTCGGGGGAAGACTCGTGGGTCTATAGTTTTTCAGGTGCAGGAGTTAGAGTCATGGGGTCAATTCGGCTCCCATGCACACTAGGGGAAAGCCCACTATCGGTAACAAAGATGCTCGAATTTAAGGTTCTGAATCAGGAATCATCCCACAACGTGTTATTGGGACGACCTTTTCTACGGGAGATGAGAGTCATCACTTCAATTCATCACCTAACAATCAAATTTCCAACGCCAAATGGAGTGGGAAGTATCAGGGGTTCCCAATATGATTCACGGGAGTACTACAGGCAAGCAATGAAAGGGTTCAGAAAAGACTCCCACACCGATGATACTCCGGACGTGGATCGAGAGAAAAGCATTGAGCAACCAACCGAGGAAATCCGAAACCACTATTATGTTGAGCAAGAAGAAGAACATCCCTCTGAGTTGCCCTCGACAATGTTGTACCTGGAAGACACAATCAGAATTGAGATGTTGGAAGAAGAAGAGGAGGCGATGTATACCATAGTCCAAGCAGATTTCCACGGGGAATGTTTAGAAGGAAGATTCGGTGTCTTGCAAAGCCTCGAACAGGGTGACGTCATTCCTCTTGCAGAAGCACCCCCGCCCGCAAAATATACTGAAAAAATTGATAACTCTACTACGCAAGGCACACCTCCTGAAGGGAATGCACCCTCTCTACAAGATCAGGAGATCTATAATCCCCTTGACTTGGATCCCCGGATACCAATGCCGACGGAAAAGATGGGGCCAGCAGAAGATACGATCGAGATCCCCATTGATGAAAAAGACCCGAGTAAGGTTCTGAGAATAGGGTCCCAATTGACACCAAAGTTAAAGGAAGGTCTGTCAATATTTCTGTTAGAAAACCTTGATATATTTGCATGGAGCCATTCTGATATGGTGGGGATTGATCCAGAAATAATGTGCCATCAATTGAATATTGACCCCAAGCATAAAGGGGTTCGACAAAAACGAAGGGCCGTAAGTAGAGAAAGAGTTATAGCCCTAGCAGAAGAAGTAGAAAGGCTCCTAGACGTCGGACTAATTCGAGAATCTTTTTACCCAGAATAGCTAGCCAATCCGGTATTGGTAAAAAAGCCCAACGGCAAATGGAGAATGTGCGTGGACTTCACCGACCTAAATAAAGCATGCCCAAAAGATAGTTTTCCCCTACCAAGAATTGATCAGTTGGTCGACGCCACAGCGGGGCATGCCCTGCTCAGCTTCATGGACGCATATTCCGGGTATAACCAGATCCTTATGTATGAGCCTGACCAGGAGCGCACCTCTTTCATCACTGATAGAGGGCTCTACTACTATATTGGAATGCCATTTGGTCTGATCAACGCCGGTGCCACTTACCAAAGGTTGGTAAACAAAATGTTCAAGAAGCAGATTGGGAAGACTATGGAAGTGTATGTGGATGACATGCTCGTGAAATCGAAAAGGGCGGAAGACCACGTCGCCGACTTAACTGAAATGTTCCATATCCTGAGAAAATATAGGATGAAACTAAACCCGCAGAAATGCGTGTTCGGCGTAGAGTCGGGAAAATTCTTGGGATTCATGGTCAATAACCGGGGGATTGAGGCCAACCCGACAAAAATAAAAGCTCTGCTAGACATGAAATCCCCCACCAGTGTCAAACAGGTACAGAGTCTAACAGGAAGGATTGCGGCCCTGAATCGATTTATGTCGAAGTCGTCCGATAGGTGCAAAGAATTCTTCAAAGCAATCAAAGGGAGAGGGAAGGATTTTCTGTGGACCCCTAATTGTGAAGAAGCTTTTCTGAAAATCAAAGAACAACTGGGAAATCTGCCGATGTTGACCAAGCCAGAAGACGGAGAAACATTAATTCTATATTTGGCGGTGTCAGAATATTCCGTCAGTGCCGTCTTGGTAAAGGAAGAAGCAAGCTACCAGTGGCTTGTATACTATGTAAGCAAAAGGTTATTGGATGCAGAAACCAGATATACCAACATGAAAAAATTAGTGTATGCTCTTATTCTTGCGGCACGAAAGCTAAGACCGTATTTTCAGGCTCACTGAATAGAAGTTCGCACCGCTTATCCGCTCCGGCAAATTTTACATAAACCCGAATCGTCGGGAAGAATGTTAAAATGGGCCATAGAGCTAGGGCAATTCGATTTGGAATATTGTCCACGCACGGCAATCAAAGGACAAGCGCTGGCCGATTTCATACTTGAGTTTGATGAAGAAATTGATGATAAGGCCATAGTACCGGCAGAACCAACCTCGCAAGAAAGTCATCAGGATGAAAAGAAGCAGGAACTCCCCCACCCGTGGTGGACATTGCATGTGGACGGGGCCGTAAACAACAGCGGGTCCGGTGCCGGGATAATCCTGATCACTCCGGAGGGGCACCGCTTGATGAGTGCTATTCATCTCAAATTTTATGCTACCAACAATGATGCTGAGTATGAAGCCTTGATTAACGGTCTGAAGTTAGCTCTGGAGGTAGGGGCCGTGAATTTGATAGTTCGAAGTGATTCCGAATTAGTTGTCAATCAAGTCAACGGAGGATTCCAAGCCCGAGGACCGTGGACAGAGCTGTATATGAGATGTGCAAGACGCCTACTGGGAAAATTTTCAAGTGCCAGACTGGAAAGCGTGCCACGAGAAGAGAATAGTAATGCGGACGCTTTGGCCAAGATGGGGTCGCAGATGGACAGCGTCCAACTTGGACAAATCCCCTTGGGAATCCAGGAAGTTCCAAGTATCCCAGAGGTGGAGGTGTGTCAAATGCAAGAAATCCCAAAAGAAAGCTGGATGACCCCCATCCATAACTATATTCAATCAGGGGCTGTACCGGAGGATAAACTACAGGCTCGACGTCTTCGGTACCAAGCTGCAAAGTATGTCGAGTATGACGGGGTACTATACAAGAGAGGATTTAACCAGCCACTGTTACGTTGTGTGGACAGGGAAGAAGGAAATTATATTCTCAGAGAGGTGCATGAAGGGATTTGTGGCAATCACTCGGGGGGTGGTTCCTTAGCATTTAAAGTGCTCAGACAAGGGTACTACTGGCCAACTATGAGGGAAGATGCTTTCAATTTTGTCCGGGCCTGTGATCGCTGCCAACGGTTTGCCAACTATTCCAACATCCCGACAACCACCATTACCTCATTAACAAGTCCCTGGCCTTTTGCCATGTGGGGGATTGATCTCATTGGAGAGTTACCCAAAGCAAATGGGGGGTGTGAAATATGCTGTGGTGGCTGTGGACTACTTCACCAAATGGGCGGAGGCCATGCCATTAGCCACGATCACGGCAAAAAAGATAAGGGATTTTGTGTTCAACTCCATAGTATGCAGGTTTGGTATTCCTTACAAGCTCATTTCAGACATGGGAAACAATTTGATAGTAAGGAGTTAAGGAAGCTCTGTGAAGACCTAAAGATTAAAAAAGACTTCGCTGCGGTTTATCATCCGCAGAGTAATGGTCAGACAGAAGCCATAAACAAAATCATAAAGCATACCTTGAAGGCTAAGTTGGAAGAAAAGAAGGGAGACTGGCCAGAAGAAATGCCCATAATCCGCTGGTCTTACAATACGACTCCTAGAACGACTACAGGGGAAACCCCATTTCTACTAACTTATGGATATGAGGCCATGGTTCCCGTGGAGGTAGGAGCCGGATCCCTCTGGAGAGATGTCTTTATTGAGGAAGATGCAGAAGTTAACCAGAGGCTTCACTTGGATTTGCTAGATGAAGCCAGAACGAACTCTCAATTAAAGCTTGCTGCATACCAGCAGAGGGTCGCAAGGTATTTCAATAAAAGGGTTAAATCTGTACCATTCAAGGTTGGGGATCTTGTGTTGCGAAAGGTTATGCCTAATACTAAGATAGCTCAACACGGGGTGCTTGGGGCTAATTGGGAAGGACCGTACAAGGTCAAAGCTATACTCTGGAAGGGAACCTATCGCCTAGAAGACCTGGATGGTAAACTTATTCCTCGAGCATGGAATGCAGAACATCTACGAAAGTATTATCAGTAGGGTGTGGCTGTGCCCCCTTGTTTTCTTATTTGATTCTCATGTAATAGGCTAGTAGCAAATAAATTCCTTCTAGCCTAGGGGGGTAGTACATGTGACTGCGAACCCTGGAACAAGCAGAAGGAAGAATTTTTTTTTTCAAATAACTTCCCCATAGAGCATAGTAGCCAGGGGACCGGTGTAATTTGAACACTAGAGCGCATTATCAATCAAAAGGAAAAGTTACTTCAAATTGTTTTATCTGCCTAACATGAAATTACTCATTTGAAAAACATCTGAGGCGCGCCCTATATTGAGGCGCGCCCTGTCTAGTAATTGTTGATTCATAATCAAGATTAAATACAGTGTACGAGGGTGAAAGGAATAAGTGTTCATGGCCATCAAAATAAGCTAAGCTCCCTAGGTTAAGGCGCGCCCGTGGACTAATACTTGAGTAAAATATCGCAAAGGGATTACAAATAGGTGTTATTTGCAAATTCAAGAAATAAGGCGCACCCTATAGTCACAAAATCCATGGGAACGTAAAAAGGCCAAGTGAAAAATCGAAGTGCCTTAACAAAGTTTTTATAAAAAAAGATATTAAGCCATGCAGAAAGTCACGATGCAAAAAGGAAAAGTAGCAACAAAACAAGTCATACAACTTTGCACAGCATCAAAAGAGGGCTGGCTCCTCATAAGTATCTGAAATTTAAAGACTATAAATGATTAAGGCGCGCCTTGGGACTGGTCTGTTGGAGGAATAGATTGGAGGGGGACAGTTGGATCAACTTCAGGCGCGTCCTTGGAGAATCTCTCTTGAGGCGCGCCCTCCCTCTCTTCTTCTTCTTCTTCTAATCCAAGCTCTATCCTCCTTGCCTTGATTTCAGCAGCATGCTCTTTTTTGAATTCCACCATCTCAGCAACAGTCACCTCCCCAAATTTCTCAAAGGAATAGTCAGGATCATTGGCCACAAATCCCACCCTGTAAAAATGAAAACCATAGGCAAATGCTTCATCAGTCATTTCCCTCTTCTCATCAGGCCAGCCTATTTTCTGTTGCTCTTCGAGGTACTCTATCCTCAAGTTGGCACCGACAAACTCAGTATGGAGAGAGGTAGCCTTTTTGTTGGCAATCTCTAATTGAGAAGTGAGATTGGCCACCTCATCCTTGAGGAAAGAGATCTCAGAATCCTTAGCTTTAATGTCTTTGGCATGCAAGAAGTCTTTATCTGTGAGGGTATTCTTCAGAATGTTGTTATCACCCTGCAGCCTCTCTAGGCGCGCCTTCTCCTCAAGTAATTTGTCCACCACTTGGGTGGAGTGGATGAACAGTTGGAAAGAAGCTTTTATAGAAGCACGGGCAGCATCTCCCAAATCCATAGCCTGCCACTGTTCCACTTCTTCATTTGAAACATGAAGGGCACCCATGGGGCCAAGAGCGCTGAAAGCAGTAGAAGAACCAGAAGGCGCGCCCTCTGTTCTATGTCTCTTGGGCGCGCCCTGTTTTTCTGTAAGGTCAATTACGGGCCGTTTTTGAACAGATGTTGTTTGAGGAATGGGAGCTGAAGTGGGGACGGATATCTGTGCTGCAGGAACATCTTTCTTCGACTTCGGCCTAGGCTTATCACCAGGGCGCGCCCCAAAGGATTTAGGGATTCTTGGAGGGGCCATTTCTGCATAAAACATGGGACATATTAGTTAAGCATGACAGTTAAATATAATAATAATAATATTGACAAACATGTATAAAATGTTATGCCTAAGATGCAAAGGGCGCGCCCTGAAAGGTGGAGCTTAAATAAACAAAAATTTACATCTAGTGTGATTATTAAAGATGACAGAAGAAAAGGACGCGCCAATAGGATAAGGGCGCGCCTCTATATCCTACGGTTAGTTAACCTGAAGGATCCGGGCCTTGTAAAGAACCGTCCTCTGTTTCTTCTTCTTCTTCTTCTTCTTCTTCAGCTTCTTCGCTACCTAAGTCGATAACACGGGAAACAGGAGCACCTTTCCTAAATTTTACGTATTTGCACTTCACTCCTACTTGGTCAGAAAAAATCCCTACTCGCATCAAGTTGGATCGAGTAACTAAGGATTTTAAGTTCCACCTGTCAGAAGCCACTCTAAGGAGGGCTTCAGCTCGTTTTTTGGGCTCGCCTTTAAGGAGTTTTGAAGATGGACTGTCTGGAAAAAGTATAAGAATGAGAAAAGAAAGAAAAAATGTAAAAATAACATAAGGGAAAATATAAAAATGCGCGTCCTTACTTGGTGACTTGTTGAATCTTATCCTTATCCTGGGAACGTCATACAGGTAAAAAAGTTCTCTTTCCAACCTTTCTCGTGGCTAAGCTTGCCAGAGGAGAAACCCTTCTTGTTATGCTGCTTATCCACCACCAAATAATAGTACCCGTGGTCAGACTTTCTTATATTGAAAAAATAAGCCACTTCGGCCATGGACGGTTGGGGAAAACCCAAGTCCGTATAGAGGATGAACAAGGCCAGGACGAACTTGTAGCTGTTGGGAGAAAGTTGGAGTGGAGCTACGTCATAGAATTCTATCACTTTCCTAAGGAAGGGATGTAATGGCGCACCTATACCTAAAGACACCAGTTTGGGGCTGGTCACCATTCTGGGAATTTTAAAGTTTCTCCCATAATTGAAGATATGGGGCCGCATCATGCTCAAAGGGCGCGCCCATATGCCTTCCATGTCATAAAACTCCATGAGCCATTGTAACACCCCCAGATCCGGGGTCGGGGATCTGGGTCGTCACGGTCTTTCTTTCCACAATATCACTTCACTTAATTAATAATAATAACCTAATGCTGTGACCCCACACTAACACACACCACAACCCGTTATAGTCTCAGAGATGAAATTGAAATAAGAACAAGTCTTTGAATCCACAATTTAAAAGTTATTACAACCCAAAATGATTACTTGATAAATTTACAGTTAATTGCCATTATCTGCCACAAGTTATAATTATACATAATTGATTCTCAAAAGTAGATGGTCTGATCTACAATAGACCTACCTCTGCGGCTATAGCAGCTACAACATCAACGGGAAGATGCGGGACGCTTCCCACGCGCTTGCGCTGGGTCTGCTGGAGTCTGGCCATCTTTCCTAACTGTTGTTGTGTGATGAAGAAATAAAGCAAGAGTGAGCCTGACAGCTCGCAAGATAATATGTAGTGATAACAATAATACAAGTATCTAAATGGATACTTACTAGAATTCTTTATCATGAGTAAGGTAATTACTTACTAGATATAAGTAAAAACAAGGGATGAAGTTACCAAATACTTCCCTACACTTATATCATTTATAAAGCTACTTGAACTACCACTGTTCAAAGTATAATAAGATTCACGAGGTCATCCCATAGATGAGACCACAAATAAAACTTGAAAATATTTGATCTTTGAAATATTTTGAAAAGAAATGAAGTTACGAGATATTTCATTCAATGGATACCCCAATAAAAATGTTTGACCCTGTCAATGCTTCGGCAACCACCCATTAGTAGCCTTTCGATCGAAATGCTACGGGTAGTGTTGCAGAATTATCCAAATGGATGATGAACTCATTACGGGAGTTTGCCGTGCCAGGAAGACCACTTACGATGATCAGTCGTAGTAGTACAACCCCACCATTTTCTACATGTAGAGGAGAACCTGTCGGATTTACTTGTCAACCGAACACTGAACTCCTAAGGAATGGACCGCCTTAGCGGAACTTCCAGGCCATTTGGGCCAATATAATAAGGCTGGGCCGGCGCTACTCGACCACTTACGCCACTCCTAGTTCAGATGAAATCCATGACTCTGAAACGTAAAGCTCGTCCCCACTTTCCCCAAGTAGAAACTTGTTGATACGGCTCCACTAAGAAGTCGTATCTAGTTGGAAAGGAAAAACTCACCGATATTTCCCAGGCGATGTCTGTTAATGGATTAACTTGTTCCAAGAATTTTACTTCCCGAATATTGGGTAAGTAATCAAAAACTCTTTTATCAAGACAGCAACCTTGTTGCGAATATAAAACACACCACAGAGCCGGATCCCTCAGGTTTTGAGCGAGTATTTAAATCCCCTTCGAAAGGAGGATCTTAAATATAAAAAAATTGAGTTTTGGGATCCGCTCTAACTTTTAAAAATCATTTTGACGGCTCGCGAAACATTTTTAAGAATGTTCGCAGTGATGCTGATTTAGTAAAATAAATCAGTCCCAATATATTAGAAAATATCTGAATATTATTATTTAAATAATATTCCCATAAAGAATAATCTTTATAAAAATAATTGAAGTAGAAGTTGTAAAACTTATACTTTAAATGAATATTAAATAACCAAAGATATACTTATACGAAAGTACTATCTTTATTTGAATAATCGAAAATAAGTTTGATTATTGACACCTTATTCTTTAATAAAATAAAGAATATATTGCAGTAATAAGCGGAGTCATAATACCTCGAATGAATATTATAAATAATATTCATAAAATAAAGGAGTCATACATCCTCAAATGAATATCCAAGTAATATCCAATAATAATATAAAAGAGTCATAAGCCCTCGAATAATATTCGAAATAATATTCAATAAATAATATAAAGTTAAAGTTATCGAATAAACCTTATTCGATTAATAGTTTTGAAAACTATGACCATGTATATATATATAAGTATATATATATATATATTTATATCCATATATACAAAATCTACTCGGGATCCTCGACTCCCGGTTTTAGAAAATATTTTCACCTTTGGGTCCCTATACCAAGGGTATATGCAAATTACCGCTATCCTCTAGCATAGGTATTATCAACTGAATCAACAGATATATATGGAAAGAATACGAAACAGGCATGCATATATATATACCATAGCAGCATGCTTCAATATATTGCAACATTTGCTAATTAACCAACATGCATCTATCGCAAGATAATGCATATACATATATACATCACAACAACAGTTATAACGGGTAGAAAACTTGCCTGAGCGACTGGGGGTTACGAATGGCTCGGGACGAGTCTGGTAACCTATAAGCAACAAGTCAGTTGGAATTAAACCAAAGTCACTTGTAAATCTATATTTTAACTAACTTAGACTCTAACGCTTGTTTTGCGCTTATTGATTCTCTTAAGTCACTCGAGTACCCTCGGCTCCACCATTTTTAATAATTTAACCTTTACGAGTTTTAAGGCGATTCCTTCGCGAGTGTCTTACCAACTGCCTAACACACTTACCATAAATGTTTCTTACCCCCAATTAGTCATTTAAGGTCCTTAACCAAGGTTTCAAAGTAAGGCGAGGGGAAAAGTTTCGTTCGCGAAACGCCGTTACTTGAAACGGTCGTTTCTCCTAAACCGTGCATCGGAATCGAACGAACTACATATCAAAACGAAGCTCGTAACATGAGCTATCTAAACATGGCAATGGTCATAATCTAGCAGGGGGTTCTCGGGTCCTAATGTTATGCACAAAAACAGTCTAAAGAAAATCGGACGTTACGACGCCTATGTTTACGCGATTTCCCAAATTTAAACCAATTCAAACAACCACAATTTCAACTCCAATTCACAACCCAATCAAACCTCCATCTAAATTACATTACAACAGCCCCAAATCAACTCAATATTACCAATTTATTCATCTAAACCAAGTCAAAAAAAATGTGACCAAGAACTTCAAATCTAACAAGCATCACTCCTAACTCCAAAATCAACAAAACCACTTACTAAACAAAGCTCTATCATGAGTACACACTCATTACACTAACCCATCATCTAACATTATAAAATCCAAACCAACAAAACTTAATACTAAGGGTTTGAGAAGTTATACCTTCCTTGGAGAGTGGAAAGTTACTAGGGAGCCTCAAAGAACCTTGATCTATCCTTATATAACCTTGATCTTGCAAATGAAATCAAGAACACAAAGTTAAAAATTTGAAAACACTATTCACCCTAATCTTTGGTGAATTAATTAGCTATGAAAATTATGGAATCTTGAGCTTAAACTTATGGCTCATCTAAGCTATGAATTATGGAACCTAAAGAAACAAACCTCTTGATTTTTGAAGGTGTGTAGCTATGGTTTTGAAATTCTCATCCTTGCTTTTTCCAAGAAAAGCCAAGAGCAAAGGCTTGAAGAAGATGAAATGATTTTTGTGTTTTGCTTTGTTTTGCTTTTGGTTGGTTGCTTTTGATTTGTTTTAGGTTAATTACCTAATTAACCTTGATTTTGTGTGGTTATAATTCAACCACACTTCCTTCCCTCCTATGTCATGCTTGCATCACTTTGTGATGTCATCACCCTTCCTTTGTCCTCTTTCTATTGGTTGGATGACATCATCCCCACTAATCCCTTTGATTAGCTTTTAATTGTTTGCCTAATGACCGCTGATCTGTTATACGATTCGCTTAACTTTCGTTCTCGTTTCTCGTTTGAGGGATCATACCCGGGATCTTATTACTTAGGTTCCCTTAACCTTTCTCAATACATTATATTCCTTTTTATGATCCTCTATTATAATCCTTTAATTTAAATCCTTTTATCCTGTTACCTTATACTCAATTCTTTCCGTATCTATTGGATTTCCGGGAAAAATCAAAGTGTTCGGATTTGGATTCTGACGATCTTTACATACACTTATATCCCATATAAAGTACTAATAAAATCTCAGAATATCCATATCAGAACCCCTACATAGTGTGGCATGAAAAGTTTTCTCATTCAGCAAAAACACTATTCATAAGGGTTTCAAAATTTCCCAAAAATTGGGGTTATTACAGTCTCCCCTCCTTAAAAGGATTCCGTCCCGGAATCAGATAGAAAATGAATAGGGATACTTTCTTAGCATTACACTTTCTAACTCTCAAGTAAATTTTCCCACATTGTGGTTCTTCCATCAAACTCTGAATAGTTTAATAACCCTTCTCCTAAGCACTTGTTCCTTTTCAATCTATAACCTTTCCTGGTTGCTCCATATAGGTTACGTCGGGTTGCATGTCTATGCGTTCATATGCCCCTATTTATCTGGCATCCGAATTACACTTCCTTAACATTGATACGTGAAACACGTTATGACTTGCTACATGTTCTGGGGTAAGGCTAGCTCATATGCTAACTTCCCAACACTTCTTAATATATCCAAGGGTCCGACAAATTGTGGACTCAACTTTCCTTTCTTTCCGAATCTCATCAATCCTTTCCAAGGGTTTCCAAGGGGATACCTATAACATTACTAGGCCCTCTATTTCATACTCTTTGCCCTTTTTGAGTCAAATCAGCATACCTCTTATGTCCTTCCTGGCTACTACCAGTCGTCCACTGATTAGATCTATTATATCCCTGGTCCTTTGGACTACTGTGGGTCCGAGCATATTGCGCTCTACAACTTCATCCTAACATAAGGGAGATCGACATTGTCTTCCCTCAAAAATCTCATAAGGCGATATCTCGATAATGACATATGATCTATTGTCGTAAGATAACTTAATCCGCGTTAAGTGAGCATTCCAAATTCTTTCAAGTCTATTACACAGACTCTCATCATAACTTCTAACATTATAGCTTTTGCTTCTCAATACCCATTCTTTTCCAGTTCGTAATCGCTATCACCTTCCGTTCCTAATATTATACTGGTTATACTTTTGCTCGTTAGCGTTCTATAACCTTTTAATAACCACGTCAACCTTAGTATCACGAATGTGTTCCCATCCCGAATACTATCATAATTGTATTATCCTTTTTTTCAGCTGTTTCTATTTCCCAAAGTTTGATCAATCAGATAGAAGTAAAGGAATTTATTGAGAGATCACTATGATCATGAACAACTGTTATATTGCATAGTTAGTACAGCAGGTGGTCAGCCTTTAGTACTTGACAAGCAATTAAACAATAGATGGTATTCTACTAGGCTTCTATCACACAGATAGATAGTCATTCGGCAATACCTCCCCTTCTGGAAGGGTTGTTCTTCTCAGCTTATACAAAATGAAAAGAAGAGAAAATAACGAATTGAAGAGAATTGTATATATGAAAAAAAAATATACTGCCACAAAATATCTGGCTTGGAACCTACCTCTGAACTATAGAGGTTTGCAATAGGAGAACAAAACATATGTATTTATATCAACATCAAGTATTATCGCATCGCATTTTGCATGCTTAAATATTTGCTATTCCGTCCATCATTCTATGGACCCATGCTCTTCCTCGAGCTTATACACAATCACCTTTGAAACTCCCTCGATTTCGAAAATCGAACCTGGGATCTCATTCTAGACATCATCGTTACTAGAGTTCTATGCTTGCACCGCAACCTTCCTCGTATAATAATACGACTCTCTATTGATAAGAAAGAATAAATATACAATAGGTAGATACTCTACTTAATTAGTCTATCAATGATAACTTATACACTACCACGACCCGATTAGTGGTACTCAATCTCAACAACCATTCCAATACAACTCTCACGGTTGTAATCAGCTCAATACTCGCAGAATCATTGCTGCTTTACCATGGTCCACCACTGACCTACTGTAGTCATTCATTTTCCATGAAGTCTTAATAGCTAACCATACGGAGTCCATACATGTCGTATGAAATCCTTCTAAGGAGGTAACATGATCACCGTTCATGATTCATGAAGAACACTCCTGAACTTGACGTACTTTCATGACATGAAGCAAATAAAATTGCAGAAGAGCTTCAATCAAAGCAACGATAGCAGGTTAATACCATTCTTAATCATATGCCTTAAATAGAAGACTTAACTCAAAGGTTCGTCTAGTCCTTTTTGAAACATGGTCCTGGCTTATCTCAAGATAGTATCTTCTGAGATAGATAGCCTGCTCATGGCGATTACACGAATTAAACCTTTACCAACTACTATTATGGTTGGGTATTGCACAGTCATTAGAAGGAATGTCAATATTTCAAACCATAATACAACCTTTACGGCTGCAACCATTATCACTGTATTCCTTGGGCACAAGCGCCTGTAATTAACCTCTTACCTTTAAAGTGTCGGCCACCTCTTTGGCCTTTCCTGATAGTAAAATTTCCTTACAATCAATGTCGTCTTAACCACTTTCACTAATTTTCCACCCTATTTCCGATCACTGCTTGAGTGAAGATGTTTTCCTTAAAATCAGATGAGTAAAAAAAATATCACCATTTTTCCATAAGTTATTGCCTCAGTCTTTAGAGGTTAATCACTATCACGACTGACTCTCAATTATATTTAGAACATCTTTTATCTTAAGCCCTAATTGCCTTGAATAATTTCGACCATTACTGGTTCGATCCATACTTTCTCGTGGTTCAACACGTGCCCCACTTGGCATCATTATAATTACGTCATATTTCCTTTTTAACATTTCTATTCCTGAGAATTTTGAATTTTACCTTTCTCCTTGTAAAACCTCTAAGGTTATCCTTAAATCATTTCTCCTGTATTCCCTAGATACAGGGCATATCATAATACCATTTACTAATACTAAAACCATTGTCTATATACTTCTGAAAAATTTCTCCACTGATTCTTAAAGGTTGTTGTTACCTTAACCCTTTCCAAATCATACTGTCAAAACTCATACTGTCCCTATTAGGGTGAAATGCCAACCTTTATGCATTCCCCTAGGATTCATTTTAAGTTACCGATGTTTTATCCTTAATTCCACCTTTAAAAGGTACCTGCATCCTTCTATGGATAAACCAAGTCATATATCCCTGATAAGGGTGTCTTATTCAATCATTCCCACCTCGATAGTATATGCCTAATTTCACAATAACATCTTTATACAAAATGAGGTTAATCAAAATGGCCTCCAAAAGATAACAACGGTTATCCGCTTTTCTTGCCTAATCTGGTAATCGATAACAAGGATGTTCTGGAAGATATTGGTCGTGTTCAACGTGAACTTCTTCTTAATAATTCCTTATTTACTTTTGTTGTTTATCTCAACAGTCACCTCAATGTTGGGATATCTTTCATATCTGGCGTCTCCCTTTCTGGGTATCATGCCACCGGTCTTACACTTCACCTTCTTGAAGGTCACTTCCTTCATCCAATTTTCTTAATTTCTTACTTTCTTGTCTCCTCAGTCTATCCGCGTCTCATTATTTATCCTTCGAATTATCTCAAGGTTTCCTCGAATCTTCCCAACTTACAGGGGATAAAATATATATATCTCTTATGCCCTCAACCATCAATTTTAACTCATGGTGAATCACCCTCATCCTGACGATTACATACTCTTCTATTTCTATTTCTACGAGTCTTGAGGGTTTCCTCATACCCAACTCCCTTATCATTCCTCAAACTCTATTGCCGTTATATTCCTTTCTCTTATCATTAATTCATGAACCAACACAACATAAGCATTGATTTCAAACATCCCGTCATTCTGGATTCGTGTCTTCAGAACGAATCTTGATAACTTTTACAACTTAGATTCATAATTCATCATACTCATCCACTTTTGTTCTAGCTCCAAAGCTCTTACACTATCTCCTTATCTTTGGGAATTACTTTCCCGAAAACAATTGACTAAACTTAAATCAGTTTATTCTAACCTCTGGCTCCGTGCCTTTCTTGGTCTTTCACCAGCGGGTGGTCTCTCTCTTAGGAGGGTAAGTGACAAAACAGTCTTTTGTGGTTCATCAATCATTTTGAATCTCAAATGATTCCTATATTTCCTTTAGCCAGGCTCTTGCCTTGGCTGGGTCAGCTTGTTCCTTGGAACTCGGAGAGCTTAGCGACTTAAAGGTCATGAAAGAATTTCTCACCGCATTGTTTCCTCAGGGTGGTGGTTGGGGATAATAGTCTAAGTTCTTTTTAGACAGGTCCATGAATTGCCGTATAGGAGTACCGTCTCGGGTCTCCTTTCCTTACTCGACTTTCTGTTTCCTTAGTATGAAATGTTTCATCCTTCTCCCATACTTGGGGTTATCTTATACGTTAAAATCCTCATTTTCCACTTCATTATGTTATGGGTTCCTTCTATCTTGATGGCGTCCTCCCTGACTATCACATTCAGGGTTTGCCCTTAATCTTATTCCTTGAACTATGACTTTCATCTAAGATCTCATCTTTAAGCTCTTGAACAATTGGAACCCAAATTCTATAGGAATACCTCATTATTCCCTTATCGTCTTTCTCGGTATTGATCTCATATCTATTTGTTGGCTCTCTGCCTTCATTCATCACTTTTTCTGGCACAATATGTTCTTTTCCGATAATTCGGTCTGTATTGCAATCTCAAACAGCTTTTCGGTACCGGCTCCGGTTACCTTCACTACTATTTCCATTTTCTCAAAATCTCTTATCAACTCTCCCAAAGACATTATCATCTTGAGTCTCTCCTTTTTACTAAGGGCATCAGCCACCACATTGGCTTTCCCTCGAATGATAAGGAATCTCATAATCGTAATCCTTGATTAGCTCTAACCACCTTCTCTAGCGCATGTTGAGCTCTTTCTACGCGAAAATGCACTAGAGCACTTATGGCTTGTGTAAATCTCGCACTTCTCTCAATACAAGTAGTGCCTCCAATCTTTAGGGCAAAACTATTGCCACGAGCCTAAGCTCATGGATGGGGACATCAAATTTTATACTTCCTTAATTGTCTTGACGCGTACGCGATTACCTTGCTGTGTTGTATATGAAGCACCCTAATTCCTTATGCGAAGCGTCACTACATTTCACAAAATCTCATTTTCCATCCGGCAACGCCAACATAGGGGCCGTCACCAACCTTTGCTTCAGTTCTTAAAATTTGTTCTCGCATTTCTCTGTCTATTCGAACTTCTCAGTCTTATGAGTAAGCCGCGTTAAAGGGGCTACTATCTTTACAAACTTGAACGAACCTCTGGTAGTGACCGACCAATCCTACCTCTGGTAGTCGACCTAACCATGGTCATCAATTCATCAGTGGTCCTTTATTCATTCTTGTCAGGATCCTCCATGGGATCCTCCTCAGCAACTATCCCTTCTTGGACAACATCCTCAACCGCTACATCCTCAATATCAACATCATCCGGTCCTGCCTTAGGACACTCTATCGGATCCACAATCCGATCTCCAATTAGTAATAAACATCATCGCGCTGTTGCTCCTCAACCTCAGGGTTCGGAGTCCCGCTACCATATACGATAACGAATTACGCTTCTATCATGATATTTATAAGGGTTCCCGTAAGGGTTTTAACTGTCAGTACTACATTAGGTAGCCCGACTATGAACTTGGCAAGAGTTCTTATTTATCTTAGTGTACTTATTATCTTAACGTCACTTCATCTCTGAGGTTTATAACGCTTAGCTCTGATACCATTTCTGTAACACCCCCAGATCCGGGGTCGGGGATCCGGGTCGTCACGGTCTTTCTTTCCACAATATCACTTCACTTAATTAATAATAATAACCTTATGCTGTGACCCCACACTAACACACACCACAACCCGTTATAGTCTCAGAGATGAAATTGAAATAAGAACAAGTCTTTGAATCCACAATTTAAAAGTTATTACAACCCAAAATGATTACTTGATAAATTTACAATTAATTGCCATTATCTGCCACAAGTTATAATTATACATAATTGATTCTCAAAAGTAGATGGTCTGATCTACAATAGACCTACCTCTGCGGCTATAGCAGCTACAATATCAACGGGAAGACGCGGGACGCTTCCCACGCGTTTGCGCTGGGTCTGCTGGAGTCTGGCCATCTTTCCTAACTGTTGTTGTGTGATGAAGAAATAAAGCAAGAGTGAGCCTGACAGCTCGCAAGATAATATGTAGTGATAACAATAATACAAGTATCTAAATGGATACTTACTAGAATTCTTTATCATGAGTAAGGTAATTACTTACTAGATATAAGTAAAAACAAGGGATGAAGTTACCAAATACTTCCCTACACTTATATCATTTATAAAGCTACTTGAACTACCACTGTTCAAAGTATAATAAGATTCACGAGGTCATCCCATAGATGAGACCACAAATAAAACTTGAAAATATTTGATCTTTGAAATATTTTGAAAAGAAATGAAGTTACGAGATACTTCATTCAATGGATACCCCAATAAAAATGTTTGACCCTGTCAATGCTTCGGCAACCACCCATTAGTAGCCTTTCGATCGAAATGTTACGGGTAGTGTTGCAGAATTATCCAAATGGATGATGAACTCATTACGGGAGTTTGCCGCGCCAGGAAGACCACTTACGATGATCAGTCGTAGTAGTACAACCCCACCATTTTCTACATGTAGAGGAGAACCTGTCGGATTTACTTGTCAACCGAACACTGAACTCCTAAGGAATGGACCGCCTTAGCGGAACTTCCAGGCCATTTGGGCCAATATAATAAGGCTGGGTCGGCGCTACTCGACCACTTACGCCACTCCTAGTTCAGATGAAATCCATGACTCTGAAACGTAAAGCTCGTCCCCACTTTCCCCAAGTAGAAACTTGTTGATACGGCTCCACTAAGAAGTCGTATCTAGTTGGAAAGGAAAAACTCACCGATATTTCCCAGGCGATGCCTGTTAATGGATTAACTTGTTCCAAGAATTTTACTTCCCGAATATTGGGTAAGTAATCAAAAACTCTTTTATCAAGACAGCAACCTTGTTGCGAATATAAAACACACCACAGAGCCGGATCCCTCAGGTTTTGAGCGAGTATTTAAATCCCCTTCGAAAGGAGGATCTTAAATATAAAAAAATTGAGTTTTGGGATCCGCTCTAACTTTTAAAAATCATTTTGACGGCTCGCGAAACATTTTTAAGAATGTTCGGAGTGATGCTGATTTAGTAAAATAAATCAGTCCCAATATATTAGAAAATATCTGAATATTATTATTTAAATAATATTCCCATAAAGAATAATCTTTATAAAAATAATTGAAGTAGAAGTTGTAAAACTTATACTTTAAATGAATATTAAATAACCAAAGATATACTTATACGAAAGTACTATCTTTATTTGAATAATCGAAAATAAGTTTGATTATTGACACCTTATTCTTTAATAAAATAAGGAATATATTGCAGTAATAAGCGGAGTCATAATACCTCGAATGAATATTATAAATAATATTCATAAAATAAAGGAGTCATACATCCTCAAATGAATATCCAAGTAATATCCAATAATAATATAAAAGAGTCATAAGCCCTCGAATAATATTCGAAATAATATTCAATAAATAATATAAAGTTAAAGTTATCGAATAAACCTTATTCGATTAATAGTTTTGAAAACTATGACCATATATATATATATATATATATAAGTATATATATATATATATATTTATATCCATATATACAAAATCTACTCGGGATCCTCGACTCCCGGTTTTAGAAAATATTTTCACCTTTGGGTCCCTATACCAAGGGTATGTGCAAATTACCGCTATCCTCTAGCATAGGTATTATCAACTGAATCAACAGATATATATGGAAAGAATACGAAACAGGCATGCATATATATATATATACCATAGCAGCATGCTTCAATATATTGCAACATTTGCTAATTAACCAACATGCATCTATCGCAAGATAATGCATATACATATATACATCACAACAACAGTTATAACGGGTAGAAAACTTGCCTGAGCGACTGGGGGTTACGAATGGCTCGGGACGAGTCTGGTAACCTATAAGCAACAAGTAAGTTGGAATTAAACCAAAGTCACTTGTAAATCTATATTTTAACTAACTTAGACTCTAACGCTTGTTTTGCGCTTATTGATTCTCTTAAGTCACTCGAGTACCCTCGGCTCCACCATTTTTAATAATTTAACCTTTATGAGTTTTAAGGCGATTCCTTCGCGAGTGTCTTACCAACTGCCTAAAACACTTACCATAAATGTTTATTACCCCCAATTAGTCATTTAAGGTCCTTAACCAAGGTTTCAAAGTAAGGCGAGGGGAAAAGTTTCGTTCGCGAAACGCCGTTACTTGAAACGGTCGTTTCTCCTAAACCGTGCATCGGAATCGAACGAACTACATATCAAAACGAAGCTCGTAACATGAGCTATCTAAACATGGCAATGGTCATAATCTAGCAGGGGGTTCTCGGGTCCTAATGTTATGCACAAAAACAGTCTAAAGAAAATCGGACGTTATGACGGCTATGTTTACGCGATTTCCCAAATTTAAACCAATTCAAACAACCACAATTTCAACTCCAATTCACAACCCAATCAAACCTCCATCTAAACTACATTACAACAGCCCCAAATCAACTCAATATTACCAATTTATTCATCTAAACCAAGTCAAAAAAAATGTGACCAAGAACTTCAAATCTAACAAGCATCACTCCTAACTCCAAAATCAACAAAACCACTTACTAAACAAAGCTCTATCATGAGTACACACTCATTACACTAACCCATCATCTAACATTATGAAATACAAACCAACAAAACTTAATACTAAGGGTTTGAGAAGTTATACTTTCCTTGGAGAGTGGAAAGTTACTAGGGAGCCTCAAAGAACCTTGATATATCCTTATATAACCTTGATCTTGCAAATGAAATCAAGAACACAAAGTTAAAAATTTGAAAACACTATTCACCCTAATCTTTGGTGAATTAATTAGCTATGAAAATCATGGAATCTTGAGCTTAAACTTATGGCTCATCTAAGCTATGAATTATGGAAGCTAAAGAAACAAACCTCTTGATTTTTGAAGGTGTGTAGCTATGGTTTTGAAATTCTCATCCTTGCTTTTTCCAAGAAAAGCCGAGAGCAAAGGCTTGAAGAAGATGAAATGATTTTTGTGTTTTGCTTTGTTTTGCTTTTGGTTGGTTGCTTTTGATTTGTTTTAGGTTAATTACCTAATTAACCTTGATTTTGTGTGGTTATAATTCAACCACACTTCCTTCCCTCCTATGTCATGCTTGCATCATTTTGTGATGTCATCACCCTTCCTTTGTCCTCTTTCTATTGGTTGGATGACATCATCCCCACTAATCCCTTTGATTAGCTTTTAATTGTTTGCCTAATGACCGCTGATCTGTTATACGGTTCGCTTAACTTTCGTTCTCGTTTCTCGTTTGAGGGATCATACCCGGGATCTTATTACTTAGGTTCCCTTAACCTTTCTCAATACATTATATTCCTTTTTATGATCCTCTATTATAATCCTTTAATTTAAATCCTTTTATCCTGTTACCTTATACTCAATTCTTTCCGTATCTATTGGATTTCCGGGAAAAATCAAAGTGTTCGGATTTGGATTCTGACGATCTTTACATACACTTATATCCCATATAAAGTACTAATAAAATCTCAGAATATCCATATCAGAACCCCTACATAGTGTGGCATGAAAAGTTTTCTCATTCAGCAAAAACACTATTCATAAGGGTTTCAAAATTTCCCAAAAATTGGGGTTATTACAGCCATCCTAGTTGTTCGTCTGAACAAGCCGAAGACAGGCCCACGCAGAAAAGCTTCCCATGTTCCTTCCTGAAACGTTTCTTCACAGCTTCATTACACGATTCGAATTTGTCCCAATCAAAATCCAATTCGCTGTCAGAAACTTCCCAATGTTGGAAGGGAATTGGAAAAGGCTCAGGAGAGGTGGAAAATTGAAAGGAGTCTTCATCAAAGAAGTTTTCTTCATCAAGGAGTGGTGATACATTTGCTTCAGGCGCGCCCTCGTGAGTAGGAGAGGTAGGCGCGCCCTTTGGTCGCTGAGGAGATAGACTTGGGGAAACAGCCTTGTAAAAAACCTTGGAAGGCCCAGCGTCTACATTAACCCCCCTTTCAACACCCCTATACCTGTCGGCATTTAAGCTCTCAAACCAATCATCATCGTCTAGCTCTGTACTAGTTGGGGCTGGAGACCTCTCTTTTTGGACTAATTTTTATTTTCCGTGTCTACGAGATAAGGGAATGTTGTCCGTGGACGAGCTATCTGAAAAATCTGCCATTAAGGAACCCTTTTTGGAGTCTTGAAGAAGGCGCGCCACCCGGTTCAGGAATTCGGGAGTATGGTGACCGTTTGGAAGCTGGGGGTCCAAGTAAGCGTTTGGAGGAGAATAGATTCCCAAGTTGGTAAGGAAATCCTTGAAGGGGTGAAAAGGAGAAGACGCGCCCTCGTCTTCCAGCTGCCAAGAAAACCAAAAATGTTGAGGGCGCGCCCAATACGAAAGAACGAGATACAAAAATATGAAGGAAACAGAAAAGGTAGGGATAGACTTAAAGGAAGGGTGAGGTGAGTCATACACTATGAAGGCGCGCCCTATTCTGTCCTAAAATCTATAAAAGACTGGAAGATTGGATGACATTGGCGTGGCTTAAAGTAAAAGGAACGCGCCTCGTATCGATATAGAGGCGCGCCTTATCATGGGACGTATATTTTTAATTTTGAGGATAAAACGGTTGGGATTCCTAGAAACATAAAATTAAAAGCTAGACCCCATGATTTCAGATCTAGAGCAACAAAATTTGATAGTATAAGATATACATACACATATACATACATCATTTTATGTTTATCATCAAGAACAATTAAGGAAGTTAAAGAGACAATGTAGCATGCAGTATTATTTGTGTGATGAAATCCCGAGAAGAAAGAAGATTTACATACCTTTTCAAATGGAGAAGACGTTGACTGGAAGAAATCGAGAATACGGTGACGGAGAAGGCCGATTCTGAGCAAGAGTTCGTCGCCGGAGTTGAAGTCTTTGGTGAAGAAAGAGAAAATGAAAAGGAAGGGGAAAGTCAAAGTAAAAATGAAAATGACTGACGGTGACTTGTATTTATAGGTGAAATTGACAGCTGTTAAAATAAATCACACCAATCACGTCAGGCACGATTTCCGAATAAACAGGGGAACCGTTTTAAAAATAATTCAAATTGAAGGACGCGCCCTCTTGAAGACGCGCCTCGTATAAATTAACTCAGTAATCCTGAATGCAAAATCCGAAACTTTAGGAATGCACACCCTTTTTAAGGCGCGCCTCATAAGTGTGATATTTGGGATACGCGAAAATGGGAACTCTGAACAGATCAAGCCCTGTTGAGGGCGCGCCCCAGTAAGTAGTACTAGGGAATTGTTTATACAGATTTTGTTAAAGATAAAGAGAAATTCCAATCCCATTCTCAAATGACATATGGAATTTGGGGGTAGTTGTTATGCCCAAATGTTGGTATAAACAATATTCAGATTAAGATTGATAAAATAGGTAAAATTGAAGGAGAAACGCCTAAAAACTAGGAAAATATAAGATTAACTTTCCATAAACAGATGGCACGCCCTAAGAACGCGCTGTATTGGTTAAACAGTTGAGTGGCCCGTGACCGTTTTGCCTTAAAGGCGCGCCCTTGAACATGACGAGGCGCGTCCAATCGTTGAAAAAAGATAGATGAGTGGCTTAATTGGAGTCTGTCCTATAGTGAGCCTTAGGGCGCGCCCTAGGTAAGGAAGGCTCCTTGGGTGGATCATTTGGACATGATTACTTCGACATGTCCATACTGTGGCTTGGGCAGAATTAAAGTCAGCCCCAAAGATGAATAGTTTAGGGCACGCCTTATGATGTAAAATGGTATGAGAAACCAAAAGCTGGTGATACATGGCGGCGCCAACATACAGAGATGTTAGGGCGCACCTTGAATTTCTACTTGGACATAAGTATAGCTTTTATGTGCTGATTAGGTGGATTCTCTAGAAGGCTCAAGGAAGATGGAGATTATTATTACTAACCTACTTGATGCGGGTACTCTATTGAGGAACTCCTTCCTGTAGCATATCTACAGGAAAGGCGGTGTCCGTGGTCAGAGACCTCCTGGGGTATGCCTGGATTGAAGGCCTCCTCCTGTAGTCAATGGGTGTCCTCATTGGGGATGTGGGGTGAAATATGGTGTGTGCTTTGGGAGCTCTGTCTCTATAGTCAACGGGTGTCCTCGTTGGGAGACTTCGGGGTATCCTGCACTTTGCACCCAAAAGCTTGGGATCACTTGTCCTGCAATCTGGTAGGGGCTCCTTATCGGGGGACAAGGATGCGTCCAACATTTGGGGTGAACCACGGCTATACCTGCGTCCACGGAATAGAGAAACAGCTGGTAGCGGAGGGTTATCCTTGGCCAGGGAGATGCCTTATCCGTGAAGTCTCGAAGCCGCGGACGAGCCTTGGGCCTTTGTGGTTGGGCCTCATCGGCGGACATTCCTAAAGCTAGTAGAAGACGGTTTCCAGTAGGTTTCCTATTGGGCCTCGGGATAAGAAATCTAAGCCCATTAGGTTTCTTGTTTCCCAAGAACTATGTGGGCTTGATCCCCTATAAATAGGGGTACGTAGGCACATTGTAAGGGGTCAGAAGCGAGAGCGCAAAGGAGCCACCACTAACCCTAAGCAATCTCAGCCCCCAATAATCACCACCACCAAATACTGTTCATCTTTTCCGACGAATACTGTTCATCGGATCCACCGACTACTGCTCACGTTTCCGATAAAGAACCGCCATCACAGATCTTGTTTCCGGCTACTAACCTCAAGTTTTGTTGTTCCCAAATTCCTCCGTCAACAGAGACCTTAGAAATTTTAAATTGGAGTCCTTGACTTGGTAAATTCTCCCATACAGCTTCAATCCATTCAATAGTTTCTGAAATCTGTTGAAGGTATCATTCAATGATTCTCCTTCTTCAAAGTGAAAATATTCTTACTATTGAATGAGAAGCTGCATTTTGTTTTTTCTAACTTGCTCAGTGCCTTCACAGATAGGCTGCACAGTATCCCAAATTTCCTTAGCAGTTTGGCTGTTGATGACATTGTCAAACATATCTTGATCCAGGCCATTAAACAGAATGTTCATGGCTTTCTTGTCCTTGTGGACCTCTTCAATATCTTCAACAGTCCATTCTGCCTTTGGCTTGGGAATAGACTGTCCAACAGCAACTGTTGCAGTAGCAGCTATTGCCACCTTGTGTGGGATGTGAGGACCATTCTCAATGCAGTTGATGTAGCTTTCATCTTGAGAGAGAAGATGTAAATGCATCTTCACCTTCCAGTGATGATAGTTATCTCTTTCCAGGATTGGAATCTTTACACCAATATCCTTCTTACTCATGATGTTAGCAGAATAGATCTTTAAACTCTTTGTATGTTAAGAGCTTGCTCTGATACCAATTGTTATTCCCAGTGGACTAACAATGAGATTTACAGAAGGGGGGTTGAATGTAAATCTCAAAACTTTTTCAAGTTTTGAGCAGTTTCTAAGGCTAAGTGTTTTTGAGAACAAGTGTGTGAATTGCTTGAAGCTAATACAGAAGATATATATTCAAACACAAATGTAAAGAACACAAAGAACTTAAAAACTTTTCTGGTGGATTTGTTGTTCCACCAGAGATGTGTTATTTCAGAAAATCTGTGATTCAAAGAATTAAATCACAGCTGCTTCCTAGTACAAACTAGATGATTTTCTCTCTGGATTTTTCTAAACAGCTGTGGAAAATTCATATCTAATTACTAGCTGCTACTTGGTTTATATATCACCAAGTTTACAAGTGAAGACAAAACTGTAAAATACAATTAAAAAGATTCTTCACATGTTTCTTCTTCATTTCTCTATCAAATGCAATTTAGGCTTGGCTGTAGATCTTTGAATACTTCCTTGTTTGCATCAGAATGGAAATGTTGCATTTTCTTGATTCCTCCTAGAGGCTTCCACATTCCAGTTTGTCTCTGTCAACCCATGTGCCTCTGTCAGCTTGTGAATTGTCACTATCAACTGCTAATGAACTAAGCATCCGTTAAAGCTTTCATCCGTTGATGCCTTATCCGTTGAGGCTTTATCCGTTGAAGCTTTATCCGTTGATGCATTATCAGTTGAAGTATTTATCCGTTGAAGCACTTATCTGTTGATGGATATTATCCGTTGAAGCATTAGAGACATCCGTTGAAGCTTTGTTTCTTATCCGTTGAAGGTCTTCAATATCAGTTGATACTTCTTCACTTATACAAAATTACAAGGCATGAAATATTTACAATTAGCCCTCCTATTTGCATATCCACTAGTAGTCAACATGACTGATAATTTCCTACAACATCTAAGAATTATAACTTGAATCCAGAGAATGAAATGTGCTAAAATACTAAACTTATTGCTAAGTAAAGCTACTCCTTCAACGGATAGCCAAGATGGTCTTATCCGTTGAGGCTACAAACACTAGATTTCTACTTAAGTGTTTTGTTTAACTTATCATCAAACTAATACACATATTCCTAACAATGCCCTTAATTAACTGTAGAGAGGGGGTGAATACAGTTAATACAATCAATTCGACAAAGCTTCAACAGAATCAACAGTTTTTATATTAATGATAAAAACTTAATACAAACGTACTCTCTCGAAAGGATGAACAAATATCCTTGAGAGCTGCTAGGTTATGCGAAAGATATAACAATGTCGTAATGCATATAGCATGAACCTAATATGTCCTTTATATAGAGCACAACTACATAATGTATAAGGAATCTTAGTGTATTAACAACAAGAAAACCTATGCAATGCTTATGAGATAAAGTCCTTCACCGCCTTGAGTTCTTGTTTCCTTTTCCTTATCGAAGATCAAGTGATGTGACAAATACTGATAACATCATCCATTGACATCATCATCCATCGATATCATTATCCGTCGATATCATCATTCATTGATGTCATCATCATCCTTTGTTATAAAAGTTCTGATGTGAACTTCTAATAGTTTCTGCTTGATATCATCAATTGCTCCTAACAATCTGTGAGGTATTTTGTTAGAAAAAAATACCCATATTTCCCTTGGAAAATTTTACTCCTCCTGAAACTATCTTTTATTGTTGCTCAATCAATCAGAGATTTGGGATTGATTTGAAATATCATAAACAATTCACCTTTTTCAAAACTCACATCATGTAAAAGATAAGTGAAAATCAATTGTAAGAATCTAGTATAACCAAAACCACCATTTTTATCGGTAAGCCTAGCTATCAGGAATTGCATGATAGTGTTACCATAATTAAAAGCATGACCATATAACCGTGAATACCCTATCTGCAACGAAGATAATGGAAGGGCATCAAAATTAGATACCTTATCCAGAAATGCTCTGCTTATGCAATCACAGTAGAAAATCCATTCTTTTCTTAACTTGGTCATGAACATCTCCCTGACCTTAGTGAATTCAGTGTTATGGCCAATCTCTCTGACTATTCAAAGAGAGTTGCATTAGGGGTTACAATAGATGTCCTGCCATTCAGTGCAAGCAATTTTAGAGCTTCCTCAATGACAGTTATATTGATCTCATATTCCCGGTCATCATAAATGAATTTTTTTCCCATTTCTCGGCATCAACAATGGAATTCTCCCAAATCTGCATGACTTGTTTAAACCAGACTTGTTACGTGCTAATTCTCAATGATCAGGAGAAGCTCAGGATCTGGCTGTCTTGGATATCATCATGATTTGATGTGCCATCAGGATTTGATGCTCATCAGTATCTGCAGAAACATCAGTATTTGAAGACAGTCTGTTGTGAAGATTAAGTTTGTTCCTTATTTTGAGGGATGGATATCTGTTCATTATGAGTGAGAGGACTTTGTATATTCAGTTAGAGATATGTATCATTTTATGTTATTAATTGATAATGCATATCCTAGACTGATTTGTAGCAGTTGTGTATCATATAAACACAGTTTAGGTCATCACATAGTGATTAACTTGAGCATTGTACGACCTAGCAGCTCTCAAGAACATCAGTATTTCTTGAGAGAGTTTGTAACAATTTTTATCAGAAATATAAAGAACTGTTATATTTCTATACTTGTTCGAAACATTTTTACAATTATATCCAATCCCCCTTAAACAATTGTATCTTTACTGGGCAACAATTGGTATTAGAGCTCACTGATAAATTTACAATCAGAAGCGATCTAAACATGTCTCTGAACAAGTATGTGTCAGTGCTTGTGCCCTAGAGACAACACTATGATGTTTTAGTTTAAGACATTAGGATTATTAATGTTTATGTTCTATCGATTATTCTCTTTATAATTTATTAATTATTAATTTAATGCGATATAAATGTTAGATTAATAAATGTCCTTGAAATATGATATGTAATTCTATATATCTAAGTACGTGACTTAGAAATGAGATTATGAGAATAATATCAATATTCCTAAAGGTCCCTAGTCGAGTATTATTATTAAGGGACAACAATAATGCATTAAGACTGGTGTGTTTGTTGACTGATGATCACATCTCATTGATCATAGGTATAATGACACTAAAGTCAAAAACACAGGCAGATGTATATGTACATGGTGCTGGACAGACCCAATATGAGATTCTACATGTCTGTTGTGTCATAAGTAATTCTCATAGTGATAATGATGTAATGGTCCTTAGACCTGAAATCATTATATTTCTATACAAGAATTAATATACATTGATTCCATTAAAAGTTATCCTTGACCGGGTAATGATAAAAGCGGACATTGGGGATATTATGAATCGTATGAGAAATATGAATGATCTAGATGGGATTTTACCCTTCTATTTTAGGAGTGATATTATTGGCTTCTTGTGTGAGCTAGACTATGAAATGCGTGGCCACGCTCAAATATTGATTTGATATGATAGTCTACTCATTGATCAAGGAAACCTGGATTAAACATTGATGAGGATGACACATTACATGCCTCTAGTTTAATCTATAATATGTGGTTAAAGGGATTATATTATATTGTACATTATTCACGAAAGGTTTAATCGATCACCGATTCAATTATTATTACTTGGATAACAATGATGTATTACTAGATGCCGTTCATTGTTTAGGATTTTAAATTGCTTCCAATAGTTCGACCTATCCAGACAAATAACGTAATAATAATCTATAGGGTCACACACTAAGAATGCTTAAAGGATTATTTAATTTAAATTGAATTTAAATTATATTAAAATAATTCAAATTATTTATAATATTAATTAAGTATGACTTAATTAATTAGATAAATATTGATATTCGAATTTACTAATATTAATTATGATTTGTTAAATAATTAAGTGACACTTAATTATAATACAAATAGGAATTTCGAATTATTAATAACTCCTAATTAGTTAAGAGTTATAATTCATTTTTCTACTCTCTATATAATATCTCTTGTGTGGCTGATTTTGCAACGAAGACTTCTATTAAAACCCTAGCGGCCAAGAGAGAAGATGGAGAGAGTACGAAGAAACGAGTTTGTGCTAGTACACATTCAATCCTTGCGTTCAAGCATTCGTGTGGATACCGTTAGAGCGTAGATCGCGAGAGCGGGATGCGTTGTGATAGAACAAGCTTGGATCTCCATTAATCAACTAATTTGTAAAGTTTCTTAAGGTAAACAATCTGATCTACGAATTAAATATCTATTTTTCGCATGGATCCTGTGGTGGGTTTTGAAAATTCTGATTTTTCATGATTTTAATTACTGTTTCCGTTGTGTTTATGTGCTCGAAACCCAACAATGGCATCAGAGCTACTTGCGAAAAGTGTTTAATTCGTTTATGTATTTACTGGTTTTTATGATGATAACATGTATACAATATTCCATGACTGTTATGTATGCGATTTTGTATGTTTTACATGTTATTATGTTTATATATGCGTATGTATATATATGTTTTGAATATATGATATTTATGAGAGTTGTATAATCATATGATGATTACATAAACTGTATATATACTGATATATACATTTTTTGTATTTGTTCTTATTATAAGAATCGTATTTGATACGATTCTGAATCGGATGCAGCGGATTTGCTAAAATGTAATATCCGGGAAAATTATATGAATACTATTTGTTAAATAAATAAATATTATGTGTTTTATAAATTTAAAGTCATTACTGCCATGATATTAGATGTTACAGTTGTTATGTGTGTTTCTGTGCGGGCCAGATTTTTTTTTCGATTGATTAATATATCTTTAAACTGCAATTATATGAATCTATCTGCAATCAGGACGCGTGTTTATTAGCGTCTTAATTAAGATAATCGATTTATTCCATTTTATGCGCGTTTGAAGGTATACTAGGTGTTTTTGGGACTTTCTGATAATTTAGGAGTTGTTCCTGTTTTTCAAAAATCAACGGTCCGGGACCCCACCGGGACGAAAAACCCCATAAAATCTGTGTTTTTATTTTTATAAAATTATACATATTTCAAATACCCTTTATCTTTGTATTTTCGAATTATTCGCGATTTTGGGAAATTTTGATATAAATGTTGTATTTTATCATTTTTAAAATTATTCCCCGTAATTACTATTTTGGGACCTATTTACTTTAATTAGGGGAATAAAACACCCTTAATTAATTTTGGGGGTATAATTTCTGGTTAATATAAATAGCATATTATAATTATTTTATTTTATTTTATTTTCAGAAATTACTAAAAATAGCCTAAAAATAAGAAATTATAAAATTGGGAATTAGGGTTGTTCTTGAGTTATTCGATCGATTGATCCCTCTGGAGGAATCGGTTTGCAGCGATTTCAATCCCAAATCAAAGCCATAACCACGGCTGTTGTTTCGATACGAACATCTCGAACTGAGGTTCGGTATTTTACAAAAATGATGTTATTCGTTTTTGATCGAATTGGGTGTTTATTTTCTGTTAATTGTCAGTTGTTTTTGATGTTTGAATTAGATTCCTGGGATGATTTTGAACTTATTTGTATATAAAAACGCATCAAATGATTGCTAGGATTGGTAGTTCGAATCTGGTTTAATAAGTCAAAATTTTGATTGAATTTTCTGTTCTTCTTGATGATGTTTTGATGATTGTGAATACACGACTGAATTCCTGGTATTACAAGCTTTATTTTTAGCTATAGGATGTTGGATTTGGTTGTTGTTGGGCAGCTCGCCGGAAAACCGACGAGTTCGCCGGTTTTTGACTGATAATCGACCGGGGAAATCGAACTGGGGGAGGGTTGTGGTTGCTGGGTTAATAATCGAAGTGCAAAACGTTTTTGGGCTGAAAATGGAGGAAGGGGGATCTGTTTTGGGGGAGTTTGGGGCTCGCCATAGTCCGGCTAGAACCAGCGGAAACTGGGCTAATCCCAGAAATCGGTGAATTCATGCCCGACCTGGACGGGTCATGAACGACCCGGTTTAACCCGTTTCCCTGACCCGTTTTTAATCTGAATTTCCCCAATTCTCTTTTCAAAAACCTGTTTGTGCAGTTTTCTTTTTATTTTTAATTCAAAAATCATTTTTATTTCTAAAAATCATTTTTAAAAATTATTTACTTATATTTTTTTTAAATACTAAAAATTATTTTCTTAATTATCTTAAATTCCTAAAACTATTTCTTTTTATTATTTCAAAAATCTAATTTGATTTAATTATTTATAATTTATTTTAGTTAATTATTTATGAATTCAATTAATTGATTAAAATCATTTAATCAGTTAATTTTATTTATAAATAGTTAAATAAATGTAAATTATTTATAATTAATTCAAATAATTCCTACAAATTATTTTTAGGCTTTTAAAAAAATTACATTTTAGTATTTAAATATCAATTAATATTCTTTTTAATTGATTTATTTCCATTTATTTCTTATTTTATTCATAATAATTAAACCGTTCGTCCGTTTAATATGAAACGAACGCGTACAGACTCAGAAAAATATTACGCTTTTAATAAAAATACTTTTGAGTCCTAATTTCTTTTGTATTACAATTTCATTTGATTTGTGTATCAGTTTGAGTCGGTATTTGATCGGTAAATGCTAATAGTGACTCGATTTTCATTCTGAACGCACTGAGACATATCTTTTAATGATCTGACTTATATGTTACATGAAATATGTGGTTATGTGATATATGAATACCATGATTACATTCTATGTGATATGCATGCTATCTGTTTATAGTTTTAAAATGCCATGATTAGTTATAAACGATCGGGTAGATGTCAGGACGTATAGTTACGTCGATTGAGTTTGGTTCTGTCAATTAAGATAGTCCTTTTGTTTATAGAATCGAGTAGCAAGGAGTGCGGTCAAGTGTTAGACGAAGATAGTAGCCGGCAGCTATAGGCAGAGATATAGTAAGAAATTATCGAGCATACCAGGCAAGTACCCTAACTTCACTTATCGTTCAAGTGACGGTTATTTCGAATCATATTATGCAAGTATTTATATCTTCATTTATCATTCAAGTGATATTGACTCCGAATTTTATTCTTTCAATTTTTCTACTATTCTAAGTTCAGAATAGTTAAATATTTTTACATTTCGCTATAAATTACTCTATAAAGTGAAGCTTTGAATTGAGATTAGCGAATAACTAATTGTTCTGGTTATTTCGCCATTGGTTGTTGAGATAACTCCGGATCATGAGAAATGGGGAGTTATGTGGTTAAGGATGTCATTTGATTCGACTCCTTTGACGAAAAATTGTTTTTATGGGTTGGATGGTTGCGTAAGAGGCCGTGACGGCCGAGTCTTTCGTCTCCATCCATTTGTCGGTCCAGCGTGAGCTGTGTGTTATACATGATATAACACCTTGCTAGGCCGATATGTGCCTTGGGTACCTTTTGTTTAGCTGGATATGTTTCGGCATACCGGTGTTGCTCCGCGGCTGATCACCGGCGGCAATACACCGTCGTTCGAGGATTCCAATCCCAAAACAAAATATATTGCAAATGTTGTTTATTATCAAATATATATCAGTTTTGATACTATTCAGGTATTGTGGTTTGGTTTTGTTCATCAGATATATTGTTGTTGTTGTTCAAAATCATAAGCTATTTACTGTTTGCTGAGCATTTCTTTCGCTCATACTTGTTTCATATCCTGATTCTTTCAGCTAGGCCAGGGCAAGCTTAAGTTCCAGGTCTGACCAGAGGTTGTGTGCTTGTAGATAGTTTGGTGTGTTCTCCAGGTAGACAGTTTGGGACGCTTAACTAGTCTAGAGGTTTGTAATAAAATTTAAATAAGTTGTAAAACTAATTAGACTTATGGTCTGTAATATCAGTTGGTTTGTATTAGTGCCTGTTTCATACTATAACCTGTGATCGATCCAGTTGCATGCAAGGGGTCATAGTTATTATATTATTCCACTGTGATTATTTTATTATGATTTTTTGGCTAGTGACCCCCAAATCTAGACCCGGGGTTTGGAGGGTGTCACAGGTTGGTATCAGAGCTACAGGTTATGGTCACTGAAACAGGCTTAGGATTGTCATAAATGAGTCATAGGAAGATCACATAAGATAAGCGCGTGTAGTTTAGCTCTTGTAGGGTTAAATTTAGGTTATTGGGTTGGGTTATAGTTAAGTTGTTTAGGTTTCCTGTTTTGTGTTTAGCCTTAGGCCTTTGTGTTATTGCCCTGCTATTTTGTTGGTTTTGAGAATGGTAAGAAGTGTTGAAAGAGAGGTTGGAGGGTTGTGTTTCAACGTTATCCATTGTTTGTTGGTTTATTTGAGATTTTGAGCAAGAATTTAAAAGGTTTGGATAATTCTTAGTAAATTTTCTTTGTGTTGTTATTCTCAAGATAATAAACAGGATTATGTGATAATTATGTCGCTTGTGTTAATATGGTAACAAGTTTATGATATTTTGAGAAGAGATAATGTTTGAGAATTTTGATATGCTAAGGAATTGCTACATATTTGACACAATGCTTGACAAATTATTATATAAGTTGCTTGTTTTCTTACCAGAATAATGCCACCAAAGAGAAGGAATAATTCAGGAGAGGATCGTACCGAGGGTCGGACAGATCCAGCGATTGTCCAGATGTTGGGACTGATACAGCAACAGATGTTACATCTTACGCAGCAGCAACAACAACAGCAGCAACAAGCAGTAGCACCACCTTCACTGACTTTTAAGCAGTTTCAAGCAGTGAAGCCACCTGAGTTCAAGGGAAGTGTTGATCCTGTGGAAGCCAATGCATGGCTTAAGGAGATGGAAAAGGCTTTTGAATTAGTCGAAGCAGGAACTGAACAGAAGACCAAGTTTGCAAGTTACTTTCTAAAGGGTGAGGCGAACTATTGGTGGGAATCCACGCGAGCATTGGAAGGAGGTGAGTTTATAACTTGGGAAAGGTTTACAGAGCTGTTCCTAGAGAAGTATTTCCCGAGGTACATGAAGAACCAAATGGAGATCAAATTCTTGAACTTGAGCCAGGGAGATCTTACTATAGCTGAGTACGAGGCTAAGTTTACTGAGTTAACAAGGTTCGTGCCAGACCAGATTGACATGGATGAAAAGAAAGTAAGAAGGTTTGAACAAGGATTGAGATTTTGGATTCAGAATATGGTGGCCATGTTTGAATTAACTTCATATGTGGCAGTAGTTCAGAAAGTAATGGTAACTGAAAGTAAGAGTGACATGTCTCAGAAAGGAAAGGATGGGAAGAAAAGGAAAATAGAAACCTCAGGAGGAGGCCAGCAACAAGGTAACTTCCAGGGCCGTTTCAATAAAAGGCCAGAGTTTCAGGATAACAAGAGTGTGGGATTCAAGAAACCACAGCCAGGAAATAGGAATCGTTTTCAGAATTTAAATCAGCAGAGGCCCAATCGTCCACCAGTACCAGATTGCAAGTTTTATGGTAGAAGGCACTTTGGGATTTGTAAGGCTAATGTGTTGTGTTACGAGTGCAATCAGAAGGGACACTATGTTAATGAGTGTCGAAGTCAGACTACAACTCAGAAATTAGGAACAATGTGCTTTAAATATGGAAAGATGGGGCATATTGCCAGGGATTGCCACACAACTGAACCAGCAGCTAATGTGGAAAGAATTGAAGGACCACCAACAAAGGATCGGCCAAAGGCCAGGACATTTAACATGACTATAAAGGATGCTGTTCAGAGTTCAGACGTGGTTGTAGGTATGCTTCCAGTCAACTCCGTAGATGTTAAAGTTTTATTTGATTCTGGAGCTACAAGGACATTTATTTCTCAAAGTTTTGTCGATAAGTTGCATTGCGAAGTTGAATTGTTAGAACAAGTGTTAATGATAAAAACTAGCTAATAAGAATCAAGTTTCCGTCGATCGAGTGTGCCCGAGATGTGACATCGAGATAGCGGGACATCATTTTTATGCCAACTTAATACCTTTTAAGTTGGGAGAATTTGATGTTATCTTAGGAATGGATTGGTAGTCAGAGAATAACGCTCAGATTGATTGTAAGATTAGGAAAGTGAGACTTCAGACATCAGATAGTAAGAACAAGGTGATATTTCGAGGAAATAAGCAAGAGAAGAAGTTCTTAACGATAGCTCATGTGAAGAAGTTATTGCGTCAGAATTGCGAGGCGTATTTGGCCCATGTTATAGACACCAGCAAGGAAGTTCCAGTACTAGAGGCGATTCCAGTTGTCAATGAGTTTCCAGACGATCTATCAGGATTACCTCCCGACAGAGAAATTGAGTTTGCAATTGATTTAACACCTGGAATAGAACCAGTTTCTAAAGCTCCGTACCGGATGGCACCAGTGGAGATGAAGGATTTAGCAACTCAGCTGCAAGATCTTTTGGAGAAAGGAGTTATAAGACCCAGTGTATCCCCATAGGACGCACCAGTATTGTTTGTTAAGAAGAAAGATGGGAGTATGCGATTGTGTATCGACTATCGGGAATTGAATAAGCTGACCATTAAGAACAAATACCCGTTACCAAGGATCGATGATTTGTTTGACCAATTGAGAGGCGCTGTATGGTTTTCTAAGATAGATTTAAGGTCTGGATATCATCAATTGAAGATCAAGCCAGAAGACATTCTGAAGACCGCATTCAGAACCAGATATGGACATTATGAGTTTCTAGTGATGGCATTTGGATTAACCAACGCACAAGCAACTTTCATGGATCTAATGAATCGAGTATTCAAGAAGTATTTGGATAGATTCATGATCGTGTTCATAGAAGACATTTTGATCTATTCCAAAATAGAAGAGGAGCACGCAGAGCACTTGAGGATAGTTCTTGAGATACTGCGACAAGAGAAATTGTATGCAAAGTTTTCCAAGTGTGAATTTTGGTTGAAAGAAATACGATTTCTTGGGCACGTGATTAGAAATAAAGGTGTGGAAGTGGATCCGACAAAAATTGAAACCATAATCAACTGGGAGAGGCCAAAAACACCAACGGAAGTAAGAAGTTTCATGAGATTGGCAGGTTACTACAGAAGATTCGTGCAAGATTTTGCAAAGATAGCTACGCCGTTGACAAAGCTCACCAGGAAGAACCAGAAGTTCGAATGGGACGAGAAGTGCGAGGAGAGTTTCCAAGAATTAAATAATAGATTAATATCTTCTCCAGTACTAGTCTTTCCAGATGAACAAGGAAATTTTATGATCTACAGTGATGCGTCGTACAAAGGATTGGGATGTGTGCTAATACAGCATGACAAAGTGATAGCCTACGCTTCAAGACAACTGAAACCACATGAAGAGAAGTATCCAACGCATGATCTTAAATTGGCAGCTATAGTATTTGCATTAAAGATATGGAGGCATTATCTGTATGGGGAAAAGTGCGAGATCTACACGGACCATAAAAGTTTAAAGTATATCTTCACCCAGAAGAAATTGAACATGAGGCAAAGAAGATGGCTCGAATTGATCAAAGACTATGACTGTACCATCAACTATCATCCAGGCAAAGCAAATATGGTGGCCGACGCGCTGAGCAGAAAATAAAGGTTGAATATGATAATTTCATCCGAGGAATTGATCAAGGAATTTGAGAAGCTAGAAATAGAGATCAATACCCCAAGTATGTCTACAGAGGTGTTATGTGCAATATCTTTTCAACCAGAACTATTGGAGAAGATAAGAAGATGTCAGGAAGAAGTAATGAGTCATGAACGAGACAGTTTGACAGGAGAAGAGGTAGGGAGTCAAAAGGATGATAAAGGAATATTAAGATTTTCTTATAGAATATGGATACCCAACGTAGCTGAGCTGAAAGATGAAATTTTTCGAGACGCTCACAACTCCAGATACTCAGTTCATCCCGGAAGTACGAAGATGTACAGAGACTTAAGAGAAAACTTTTGGTGGCCAAGCATGAAGAAGGAAATTATAGAATAGGTAAGTATGTGTTACACTTGCCAGCGAGTCAAAGCGGAACATCAAAGACGCAGTGGACTGATACAGCCATTGGACATTGCAGAATGGAAGTTGGAGCATATAGCGATGGATTTCGTAGTTGGATTACTGAGGACCAAGGTAAATCATGATGCTATTTGGGTCATTATTGACAGATTGACGAAGTCAGCGTATTTTCTTCCTATCAACGAGAGATTCTCAATGGATAAATTGGTTCGGTTATATCTGAAGGAAATTGTGACACGACATGGAGTTCCAGTATCCATAGTTTCAGACAGAGATCCTCGATTTAATTCAAGATTTTGGAGAAGTTTTCAAGATTGTCTCAGAACGAAGCTGAACATGAGTACCGCATATCATCCGCAAATAGATGGTCAAAGTGAAAAACGATTCAGACTATTGAAGACATGTTAAGAGTATGTGCACTAGATTTTGAAGGAAATTGGGACGAACATTTGCCATTGGTTGAATTCTCCTACAACAACAGTTATCATGCCAGTATTGGGATGCCGCCTTACGAAGCTATGTACGGGAGAAGATGTAGATCTCCAATATGTTGGGAAGAAGTTGGTGAGAGGAAGATTTTGGGTCAAGAATTGATCCAGCAGACGAAAGAGAAAATATAACTCATTCGGAAAAGATTAATAGCAGCTCAAGATCGTCAACGCAAATATGCTAATCCTGCCAGAAAGGATATGGAATTTGAAGTTTGTGAAGCAGTGCTATTGAAGATTTCACCTTGGAAAGATTTATCGAGATTTGGGAAGAAAGGAAATCCGAGTCCGCATTATGTTGGCCCTTTTGAGATTTTGAAGCGTGTGGGAAAAGTGGCTTACGAGTTGGTGTTACCACCTCACATGCAACATATTCACAATGTGTTCCATGTTTCGATGTTGAAGCGTTATTTGTCTGATTCGAACCATGTGATATAATATGAGCCAATCGAGATTCAGCCAGATTTATCTTTTGTTGAGCAACCAGTGCATATTTTAGATAAGAAAGAAAGAGTGCTTAGGAATAAGTCTGTATCATTAGTGCGAGTTTTGTGGAGGAATCCCAAGGTTGAAGAGTCGATCTGGGAGTTGGAAAGTGAAATGCGATCCAAGTATCCTCACCTGTTTTCCTAGGCAGATTCTGAGGACAGAATCCTGTTAAGGGGGGGGGAGGATGTAATATCCGGGAAAATTATGTGAATATTATATGTTCAATAAATAAATATTATGTGTTTTATAAATTTAAAGTAATTACTGCCATGATATTAGATGTTACAGTTGTTATGTGTGTTTCTGTGCGGGCCAATTTTTTTTTTCGATTGATTAATATATGTTTAAACTGCAATTATATGAATCTATCTGCAATCAGGACGCGTGTTTATTAACGTCTTTATTAAGATACTCGTTTTATTCCATTTTATGCGTGTTTGAAGGTATTATAGGTGTTCTCGGGACTTTCTAATAATTTAGGAGTCGTTCCTGTTTTTCAAAAACCAACGGACCGAGACCCCACCGGGATGTCAAATCCCATAAAATATGTGTTTTTATTTTTATAAAATTATACATATTTCAAATACCCTTTATCTTTGTATTTTCGAATTATTCGCGATTTTGGGAAATTTTGATATATATGTTGTATTTTATCATTTTTAAAATTATTCCCCGTAATTACTATTTTGGGGCCTACTTACTTTAATTAGGGGAATAAAACACCCTTAATTAATTTTGGGGGTATAATTTATGGTTAATATAAATAGCATATTATAATTATTTTATTTTACTTTCAGAAATTACTAAAAATAGTCTAAAAATCAGAAATTATAAAATTGGGAATTAGGGTTGTTCTTGAGATATTCGATCGATTGATCCCTCTGGAGGAATCGGTTTGCAGCGATTTCAATCCTAAATCAAAGCCAGAACCACGTCCGTTCTTTCGATACAAACATCTCAAACTGAGGTTCGGTATTTTACAAAAAACGATGTTCTTCATTTTTTATGGAATTAGGTGTTTATTTTCTGTTAATTGTCAGTTGTTTTTGATGTTTAAATTAGATTCCTGGGATGATTTTGAACTTATTGGTATATAAAAACGCATCAAATGATTGCTAGGATTGGTAGTTCGAATCCGGTTGAATAAGTCGAAATTTTGATTGAATTTATAGTTCTTCTTGATGATGTTTTGATGATTGTGAATACAAGACTGAATTCCTGGGATTACAAGCTTTATTTTTAGCTATAGGATGTTGGATTTGGTTGTTGTTGGGCAGCTCGCCGGAAAACCGACGAGTTCGTCGGTTTTTGACTTGTAATCGACCGGGGAAATCGAACTAGGGGAGGGTTGTGGTTGCTGGGTTAATAATCGAAGTGCAGAACGTTTTTGGGCTGAAAATGGATGAAGGGGGATCTGTTTTGGGGGAGTTTGGGGCTCGTCGGAGTCCGGCTAGAACCACCGGAAACTGGGTTAATTCCAGAAACCGGTGAGTTCATGCCCGACCCGGACGGGTTATGAACGACCCGGACGGGTCATGAACGACCCTGTTTAACCCGTTTTTAATCTGAATTTCCCCAATTCTCTTTTCAAAAACCTGTTTGTGCAGTTTTCTTTTTATTTTTAATTCAAAAATCGTTTTTATTTCTAAATATCATTTTTAAAAATCATTTACTTATATTTTTTTTAAATACTAAAAATTATTTTCTTAATTATCTTAAATTCCCAAAATTATTTCTTTTTATTATTTTTAAAAATCTAATTTTATTTAATTATTTATAATTTATTTTAGTTAATTATTTATGAATTCAATTAATTGATTAAAATCAGTTAATCAGTTAATTTTATTTATAAATAGTTAAATAAATGTAAATTATTTATAGTTAATTCAAATAATTCCTAAAACTTATTTTTAGGCTTTTAAAAAATTATATTTTGGTATTTAAAAATCAATTAATATTATTATTAATTGATTTATTTCCATTTATTTCTTATTTTATTCATAATAATTAAAACGTTCGTCCGTTTAATACGAAACGAACGTGAACAGACTCAGAAAAATATTACGCTTTCAATAAAAATATTACGCTTTTCAATAAAAATATTATTCATGTGATTTGTGTATTAGTTTGAGTCAGTATTTGATCGGTAAATGTTAATAGTGACTCGATTTTCATTCTGAACGCACTGAGACATATCTTTTAATGATCTGACTTATATGTTAAATGAAATATGTGGTTATGTGATATATGAATACCATTTTTACATGCTATGTGATATGCATTCTATCTGTTTATAGTTTTAAAATGCCATGATTAGTTATAAACGATCGGGTAGATGTCAGGACGTATAGTTACGTCGATTGAGTTTGGTTCTGTCAATTAAGATAGTCCTTTTGTTTATAGAATCGAGTAGCAAGGAGTGCGGTCAAGTGTTAGACGAAGATAGTAGCTGGCAGCTATAGGCAGAGATATAGTAAGAGATTATCGAACATACCAGGCAAGTACCCTAACTTCACTTATCGTTCAAGTGACGGTTATTTCAAATCATATTACGCAAGTATTTATATCTTCATTTATCATTCAAGTGATATTGACTCCGAATTTTATTCTTTCAATTTTTCTAATATTTTAATTTTAGAATAGTTAAATGTTTTTACATTTCGCTATAAATTACTCTATACAGTGAAGCTTTAAATTGAGATTAGCGAATCACTAATTGTTCTGGTTATTTCGCCATTGGTTGTTGAGATAACTCCGGACCATAAGAAATGGGGAGTTATGTGGTTAAGGATGTCATTTGATTCGACTCCGTTGACGGAAAATTGTTTTTATGGGTTGGATGGTTGCTTAAGAGGCCATGGCGGTGGTCCAGTGTGAGCGATGTGTTATACAGGATATAACACCTTGCTAGGCCGATATGTGCCTTGGGTACCTTTTGTTTAGTTGGATATGCTTCGGCATACCGGTGTTGCTCCGCGGCTGATCATCGGCGGCAACACACCGTCGTTCGAGGATTCCAATCCTAAAACAAAATATATTGCAAATGTTGTTTATTATCAAATATATATCAGTTTTGATACTGTTCAGATATTGTGGTTTGGTTTTGTTCATCAGATATATTGTTGTTGTTGTTCAAAATCATAAGCTATTTACTACTTGCTGAGCATTTCTTTTGCTCATACTTGTTTCATATCCTGATTCTTTCAGCTAGGCCAGGGCAAGCTTAAGTTCCAGGTCTGACCAGAGGTTGTGTGCTTGTAGATAGTTTGGTGTGTTCTCCAGGTAGACAGTTTGGGACGCTTAACTAGTCTAGAGGTTTGTAATAAAATTTAAATAAGTTGTAAAACTAATTAGACTTATGATCTGTAATATCAGTTGGTTTGTAATAGTGCATGTTTCATACTATTACCTGTGATCGAACCAGTTGCATGCAAGGGGTTATAGTTATTATATTATTCCGCTGTGATTATTTTATTATGATTTTTGGCTAGTGACCCCCAAATCTAGACCCCGGGTTTGGAGGGCGTCACATAAAATCTGTGTCTGGTGTCCGATTTTGGCGAACAAATACGCTATTTCATATGGAATCGAGTGTCTGAACGTAACTGATAGATTAAGCTATCATCGACTGATCTGTAAGGCGTTAGACGTCGTTTAGGCCCTGTAATCTGCGATTTAATGTTATCAGATTTAATTTCGAATTTTCTGATTTTTCAATATTTGGTTTTTATTATTAGATCATGATGGGTATGATATGTTAAGATCAGATTATGTGTTTTAACATGTTATTTTGTGTTAACTGAGCACAGTGGATGGTTATGGCTTCTAACCTTAGGTTAATGGTTTTGGTTTTTCAAATACGGCTTGCATGTCATTGAATCTTGTAATTATTAAATCTCGAATGTAACTCGAGTTCTTCTTGTAAGTTCATTAGATTAGTTTTCATATTTTCATTCTTGTAATATACATGAAGACATGAAGATTTGAAGATCAAGGGTAATCCCACACGGAGGCCATCCAAGGAAGCAATACAAGAAAGAAGACATGTAATAGTTAGCCTGTATTTGTTTTCCACCTTAGATTGACCTAGATCTTTGTCATTAGCTTGATAAATGTAACGACCGAGGAATTACGCTTGTATTATATTATAATAATGCTAAATTATGTGTATTATTATGTGATTAAATGTGTTAAGTCGTTAAACCCTAACTACTATGTGTTATGTGTTGGTTGTTTTGATCCAAACGTGTTTTGGATATTTATTGAGTGTTTTATAGTCAGTTATATATATTATATTAAAACCTGTACAGCTCAAAACTATGTTTTAAAAGCCCATATTTCAAACAAAATCATTGGCTCTATTTTATTAAAAATGTCCTATACCATATCGCTATTCTGAACCCCTAGACGTTTACAAATTGACCTTTTTCGCGAAAAACGACTTTTCCGGACCCCTTCGGGTACCCAAAACCCCACAAAAATTATATTTTTATTTTTATATGATCATGAAATTATCATATATCATTTTTCTTTGTATTTTTGTAATTTTCACAAATTTTGGGAATTTTTAGTATTTATTTTGTATTTATTGGATATTTAAAAATTCAATATTAATACCCAAAAATTATAAAAAATTGGGGCCAAATATTTTTATTAGGAGTGTAATTAGACCCTTAATTTTACTTAGGGGTATTATTTTCATAAATATAAATACCTGAATTATTATTAATTAAATCAGTTAATTATACTTAAAAATCAGAAAATAAAAAGAAAATGAGAAAAGGGAATTAGGGTTAGGGTTCTGTAAAGAACATCAGCATAATCAATCGCAAATTTGAGGGTGATTCCGGAGTCCAAATCGTTCATGTAAGTAGTCAAATTGAAGCTGGTGATTCGTAGTTTATGATTATGTAACCGTTTTTGTTGTTTGATTTCTTGATTCTTGATTTGTATTTTTGGGTTTAATTCTTGAATTCGGTTTTGATTTTCTGATTGTTGTTTAATGATTTCGTTACCACGAGCGTTTAGATCGTCGATTATGGAGTCGATTGACACCGGGTTTGAGTCTGTTGGTGTTGTTTTTGGTATCGCCGGAGAACCGCCGGTGATGGCGGCTGTTCTTGTGGTTGCGGCATCTTGACGTCGAAATGAAGAAGGAGGTGGATGAGGGGAGATGCTGGGCTTGATTATCGAACAAAAACACAGCCGAACGAGCCTGGAATCGTGTTGGTTGCCCTTCGTTTAGTTCGCCGGAAATATCCGCCGGTGTCGGATTCTGGGTGCAGGGCGGTGTTCTTCCCGACCCGATTGGGTTGGGGATGAAGGAAAAAGTTGAAATTATAAGAAAGAGATTAATTGCAGCTCAAGACCGACAGGCAAAGTACGCGAATCAAGAGCGGAAAGATGTGCAATTCGAAACTGGAGACAAAGTCTTGTTGAAGATATCTCCTTGGAAAGGTTTAACTCGATTTGAAAAGAAAGGAAAGCTAAGTCCAAGGTACATTGGACCATTTGAAGTATTGCGACAAGTTGGGAAAGTGGCGTATGAATTGGCGCTGCCACCGCAAATGCAACATCTGCATAATGTATTTCATGTATCTCTCCTGAAAAAGTATAATGCCGACGCGAACCATGTGATCGAGTTGGAACCAGTAGAAATCCAACCAGATTTGTCCTATGTGGAACAACCAGTGCGAATTTTGGATCGAAAAGAAAGGACGATTAGAAATAAAGTTGTACCTCTAGTTAGAGTGTTGTGGAGAAATCCACTAGTCGAGGAATCGACTTGGGAATTAGAAAGCGAAATGAAAGAAAAGTATCCCCATCTATTTGCTTAGATTAGATTCTGGGGACAGAATCCTTTTAAGGAGGGTAGATTGTAACGACCGAGAATTTTGCGTCGTAATTAAGAAAGTAAAGTATGTGTTATGTGATGAGATTATGTGATTAAGCGGTGATTATTTGTCTTATCTGTATACTAGAGTTAAGGAGCGTGGATAAAAACGTTCCAATTTAAAGAGTCAGCTTAGAAGTCGAGCTGTGGTGTCGGGCCGTCAGGTAGAACGGAACCCGTCCTAATATGGAATTAAATGATATAAAATGTGAATTATATGTGAAGTGAATGAATAAAGTATTTCGTCTTAAGAGACGTGTTGATTGGCAAATATAATGAGAAGCGTAATCGAAACGCTGAGCGTCGGGCCGTCAGGCTGAACGTGACCCGGTACGCGTAAAAGATGATAAAGATTAAAGAGGGATAGATGCTATGATCAGACCTGAGTCGTTATATGATCGTATATGTGTGATTGCTAGCCTGTGTGCATGACTGTGTGCTCTGTCACATTTTTTATGGATTTAAAGGAATTATTTGATTTAAATAAGGGTTTATTTAACCTTCGTGCATTTTTATAAAATCATCCGAGTAAGATAAAAATATGGGATTTGTTCTGTTATCCTTGTAAAGACCTTAGAGACTTTATAAAAATGATAAGTGAATTTGATTGTTGATCTTTGCATTTTTAAATTGATTTTATGTGGAAAATGTATTTATTAAAGCAAGTTTGCGAAATTCATATAAAATTAACCGTTCGCTCAAATTCTTATTATGAGTAATGGATAAAAAGCTAATTTCGAGACCTACATGTTAAAATTGTCATTTTCAATAATTCTCGACTTCCCGAGAGAGATATATTTTATATTTGAATTTTGTTGCATTTAAGTAAAAAGAGAAAGTATGTGTGAGTCAAAAAGGAATTATTAAATTACCATCTTGCCCTTGCTTTGGTGGAGTATAAATCAACCCCTTCCTCCCCATTTTCTTCTTTCTTTCCCGAGCACTCATTCTCTCTTCTCTCTTTTTCTTTCTTTCTCCCGAACATACTCTCTCTCTCTCACTCCCTCTCGGCTCTCTCATCTCTCACCTCTCTCACTCGCATGCAACCATTAAAACACACTCAAACACCGAGATATTGCTTCCATTAGTTATTATTCTTGGTATATACTTCAATTCCTACTTGCATGTAAGTGATTATAAAGTTTTTGTTGAAGTGATCACTATGGTTGTGTTTAAGAAAAACAATTTCTTGAAGCATAACTATAAGAGTGATTTTAAGAAGTTTTGGAGGTCATAAACTCGAGAAGAGATCCGTCATGGACTCTCTCCAGTTCGACCACCACCGGCCATGATCCAAAGGAGAGCCGGTGGGTTTTCCATGATGTGATTGTTGGATTTTAATGTTGCATGTTATGGTTTCTTGAAAGCTTGAAAAAGGGTTTTGTTTCTTTTGTTGAAAATTGAGTATGTGATTGGTAAAATGATTTCCTTGATTGTAAAATGAATGTGTGCATGTGATTGTTGCTTAGAAAATCAAAATTGATGATTTGCATGTGAGTTTTTGCTTCGGCTTTATGCTAATAAAAAGAGAAATTGAATTTTGTGACTTGATCTTGGTATGAATTAAGCTTAATTAGTAGGAAATAGAGTTGCATATTGATTTAAAAGAGGAGTTAGTGATGCATGTCAATGTTTGGTTCTTGGATTGTGAATTTTGAATGTTTGCCTAATGGAAAATGGGTTTAAAAGAGATTGATTTGTGATTAAGTGAATGCATGCATTGAATAATTTGATTAAGGTTGAGTCATTAGGTGATGTTTGGCTTTGTGCTTCGGAAATCTTGATGAAAATGAGTTAAATGACTAAGTTAAGGCTTAAAACAAGTTGAAAATGTGATATAGGACTTTGCATGTCAAGATTGATCTTTGTATGTGTGTTTTCTTGTTAAACCCGAATGGGTTGAATCTTTAAAGTGGTTTATTATGAGTAGACTTGATTAAAGTAATGATGGATGGTGATTAGATTAATAAGGAATGAATTATTGTTGCATGCTAAGTTTAGGTTCGAATTTTTGAGTTAATAAGAAAGGAAATTGACTTTTGTGAGATAATCTTGGTAAACACTAAGTGTGAATAGCCTAAAAGTGATTGCATGTTAGTTTTAAAAAAAGATCAAGATGTGCATGTCATTGATTTGTCCTTGAGATGTGAATTTGAGTTATTGCCGAATGAAATGGAGTTAAAATGGATTAATTTGATGAATGAATGGATGCATGTTGTAATTTAGGTGAAAATCAATTGTGTTAAGGAACTTAGTTGGCTTACTTGATAAAGATAAAGTGTTTGATATCGTGATAAGTTGAAATTGAATTGCATGTGAGCATGTATGTATGTTTTGGTTCGAATGGTTGTTGATCAAGAAAATGGTGCTAGTTTAAATGTGGAATCATGCTAGAACTGAAGTTGTATGGTGTGATTTTTGAGAAATTTGATTGTATATGTATGATTATGGTTCGAATTTTTATAATTAAAAGAAAGGAGAATGATTCTTTAATGGTTTAGAATAAGCTATATGTTTATATGAATTAAAATGCGTATTTGGTTGATTTTAAAAGATATAAGTGATAGTTGTGGACGTAAATGTTTGGTTGTAAATGGGTCTAGTACTCGTAAAAGAGTCGTGTTAGTGTGATTTGAGAAATAGCCTAGGTCAAGCGAGTACGCTTTGATTACTAGGTATATAAGGATATAAAAACTTCGAGAAAGGATTGTGCTGTGTGCTATGTGCTGTGTGCTTAATTGTATAAGCTATATTCGTATGCTCGAGTCAAAGATATAATCGAGTTATCGTATAGAGAGATCGTTCCGGGAACGAGAGTTGGGAATCTAATTAAGATTTTTGGTTTTTATTATAGATTCGGAGCGTGAGGACATTCGGGCTAGGAAAGGGAAAAGTATACTAGGTGGCAGTAGTTCAACCCTCAGGAAAGCAATTTCAGGCAAGTAACTCTGATTACTTGTGTAAATGATTATAAAGGAAATAATGTTCATACCATGTAGAGTATTGAACTGTTAAAGTATAAAACCCTTGCTTTATGAAACCCTGATATTGATTTGAAGTACCCTTGTTCTTGATAACCTGTTATTGATAATCCTATTAATTTCACCCTTTGATAATTTGCCTTTCTGTTCCAGTTTCCTTTAATGCCATGAATCATATTGAACCTTTAATTATCTTGGATAACTCTGTTAATGATACCATGTTTCTCTTGATCGCCCTAATGATCCCTAAGTTATTACTGATCCTTCAAATTTAGTACCTTATTATCCTTGATACAGAATTCTTGAGAATTGTTCCTTGCGTATCTTTGATTCACTCCCTGAACTTTATTTCTTTAAAATCTGAATTAAGAATGAGTTTCGACTTGAAAGAGTCCGAATGATTTCAAATGATTGGTAATGATAAAATGGATTTTAGAAAACCTATTTGTTTTTCCAACTCAAGGTTTTCCGAATGAATTCCTGATGGATTGGATTGAGACGTAAGAGGCTAGTGGGACTAGTCCAGTCATGGTAAGAGGCTAGTGGGACTAGTCCAATTTAAGGCTGAAATTATGCCGAATGGTACCTTAAAGACCGGAATGGAGGTCGATACGGGCTGATCACCCGTATATAATGAAATGGAAAGATAAGTGATCTAATCAAGGGTTCTAAATGATTATTTTAAAAGGGAACTGAAACTTTTATTCAGTAAATTGATTTTTGGAAATGAAAATGGTTTATACTGCTTTGAAAAGAGTTGATTATGTTAATGTGGAGCTTAAAGCTCAGAACCCTGATTCCTGAAATTGTTGATCATATGAATGATTCTATATCTTGAAATACTGTTGCTTTCCTCTACCGAAAGATCTATTTTGATCCTATAATGAATTGTGATGAATGTCGGCTTTCGCCCTGTTTTGAGCTTTGTTTCTTGAAAGCCCAACTATTCTTCAGATACCTTTTCCTTATCCCAAAGAAAACAAAAAAAACAAAAAATATATGGAAATCTGCCACCTAGATTAGCTAAAGTAGAATGCCCTAGTTTGTTCAAAGTATATTGAGATTTGATATTGTAGAACTGCTATTTAGTTACTTGCTGAGTTTTATACTCATTTGTTTTGTCTTAATCTAACCATGGCAGTTAAGCAAGAAGATGGCCAGGCTTAGGCGCACTGCTCGTAAGAGCGTACCTGGTGGTCCCTACCGTGTTGAGGGCTTCCAGTTGCCAGAGCAGGTAGTACAGGTTATGAGTGAGCTCGCGCCTAGAAAGAGGTGTTAAAAGATACAACGGGTTATCTGTCGGTTCCCAGCCGGAATCGATATTGATTAAATAATATTTTGGGTTTGTAAGTTATATTTTATGATTGGTAGTTGTAATCTTGTCTCATACTTTATCCTGTTGATCCTGTTAGTAGTTAATTGGGGTTTATGCATATTTTATTATTAGAATAGAGGTGTGTGAGTCCTCATTTCCTAACCCCGAGATTGAGGGCGTCACACCAAATCGTTCATGTAAGTAGTCAAATTGAAGCTGGTGATTCGTAGTTTATGATTATGTAACCATTTTTGTTGTTTGATTTCTTGATTTTTGATTTGTATTTTTGGGTTTAATTCTTGAATTCGGGTTTGATTTTCTGATTGTTGTTTGATGATTTCGTTACCACGAGCGTTTAGATCGTCGATTATGGAGTCGATTGACACCGGGTTTGAGTCTGTTGGTGTTGTTTTTGGTATCGGCAGAGAACCGCCGTCGATGGCGGCTGTTCTTGTGGTTGCGGCGTCGGGACGTCGAAACAAAGAAGGACTTTTCGCGAAAAACAACTTTTCCGGACCCCTTCGGGTACCAAAAACCCCACAAAAATTATATTTTTATTTTTATATGATCATGAAATTATCATATATCATTTTTCTTTGTATTTTTGTACTTTTCACAATTTTTGGGAATTTTTAGTATTTATTTTGTATTTATTGGATATTTAAAAATTCAATATTAATACCCAAAAATTATAAAAAATTGGGGCCAAATATTTTTATTAGGAGTGTAATTAGACCCTTAATTTTACTTAGGGGTATTATTTTCATAAATATAAATACCTGAATTATTATTAATTAAATCAGTTAATTATACTTAAAAATCAGAAAATAAAAAGAAAATGAGAAAAGGGAATTAGGGTTAGGGTTCTGTGAAGAACATCAGCATAATCAATCGCAAATTTGAGGGTGATTCCGGAGTCCAAATCGTTCATGTAAGTAGTCAAAATGAAGCTGGTGATTCGTAGTTTATGATTATGTAACCGTTTTTGTTGTTTGATTTCTTGATTCTTGATTTGTATTTTCGGGTTTAATTCTTGAATTCGGGTTTGATTTTCTGATTGTTGTTTGATGATTTCGTTACCACGAGCGTTTAGATCGTCGATTATGGAGTCGATTGACACCGGGTTTGAGTCTGTTGGTGTTGTTTTTGGTATCGCCGGAGAACCGCCGTCGATGGCGGCTGTTCTTGTGGTTGCGGCGTCGGGACGTCGAAACGAAGAAGGAGGTGGACGAGGGGAGATGCTGGGCTTGATTATCGTACAAAAACGCAGCCGAACGAGCGTGGAATCGTGTTGGTTGCCCTTCGTTTGGTTCGCCGGAAATTTCTGCCGGTGTCGAATTCTGGGTACAGGGCGGTGTTCTTCCCGACCCGATTGGGTTGGGGACGACCCGGTTTGCAACCCGGAAACGACCCGGGTTTGATCCTAAAAGTCCAACCCCTGTTCCTGTTTTTGTGTTTCTGATTAAATTATTTATTTATTTATATTTTAGTAATTAAAAATCAGTTTTAATAATTCTAAAAATTAATTAAAAAAATTAGTATTTAATTCTGAAAAATAGTATTAATAATTTCTTAATTATTTTATTAAATTATAAATTTGAATTTATTTATTTAATTAATTATTTAGTTATTTATCTAATTATTTATTAATTATCTAATTAATTAATAATTGCGTAATTAATTAATAATTAGGTAATTAATTAATAATTAGGTAATTAATTAATAAATAAAGATTAGAAATAATTAAGTAATATGATTAATAATTTAATAATTAGTTAATAATGCGAATAATAATTCGATAATTAGAATTATTATTTGAGCGTTAGTTATTCGAATAATATTGTGGTAATTATTTGTATCGTATAACTAGTTATCGGTAATTATCTGTTTAGCGAATGGTACGAGTAGCAATAATAATAGAATAGTTCGATAATTATGTGGGAATTGCGAGTAGCTCGTAGTTATACGAGTGATTAATCGTTAAGTTGGTTTATAATTCGAGTAATTCGTAGTTGTTCGATAAATAGCGTATCGGTTAATTAAATCGATTGATTATTTGTAAATAATCGATCTAATCGAATAAGTAATAATAATTTGTAATAAATAATAATAATTCCTAATAATTAGGGATTAATTATTTTAAAATATAATAATTATTAATTGATTATTTAAAAATATAATTAAGGATTGTTTAATTATAATTAATTATTAATTAATTAAATCTTGTTTAATTCATAATAATTCAACCGTTAGTCCGATTTGAGCGAAACGAAGACCCCTAGACTCAGAAAAATGAGACGAATCCAATAAAAATAGTTGTAAGTTATAATTTCTTCCGAAAAGAGAATGATTTGGTGATAATTGATAGTTCGTAGGTCCTAGTAGGGGTATAATTGAGCCGAATAAATCCCGAAAAATTATAATAAAATCATATAAGACTAGTAATGCAGATATGAGTCCAGAATTGATTCTAAAAATAATTATAAGTCTAGAAATTGATTATGTGCTTTATGTGCTACGTGCTTTACGTGATTATGTGAATAGATGTGCTATGTAAATATATGTGTATATATGCGAGTCAGATAGAAACGCATGGGTAGACCGATAAGGTTGCGTGTTATCAATTCAAGATACACGTATATAGTAAGTTATCTAAACGCCTATCTTTCTATGATTTGTTCAGTGTTAGCAAGGCAGAGCAAGCTAGGGTCAGAAGGCGGTGAGTTAAACCAGGTTAAGTACGCGCAAGGCAAGTTTTTCCCCTATTCTAAATTCAGAATAGTGATTTATATTTCTTTTCTATCGTATTAGTTCTCTTTGATAATCATTGTTCATATACACTGTTATCCAATTATTATTGCTTATTTCCAATTTCATTTCAATTCTTGATTCACCTAATTTATTGAATTCCCAGTTCATATTTCAATTCCTTTACCCTTGTTACATATACTCTGGTATATCCTGGTGTTGGGATATATCAATAGCATTCCGATTGTTCCGGATGCTAAGCCTTGGACTGGATGGTTACTATACGGGCTGGGTTTTACCCAGACCATTATTTAATAGGCCATAGTTGCCTGAGTACTCCTTATGTTGGTTGGGTCTATGCAGTTGGGTATAGATCCGCACTATATTCTGACTGATCAGCAGGTTATAGTGCATATGTTGGTTCTTGTTTCCAGTCTTATTCATTTAGTACTCGCCAGCATTGGCAAATTACTATCCTATACAGATTTAGATGGTTGTTCCAACCAGCAGCTTATTGGTTCACTCATTTCTCTTTCTTTATACTATATATATTGTTGCAGGCTTGTTGAGTAATTTTGGCTCATCCCTTTTTATTGTTATTCCTATTGTTTTACAGTTAAGGTAGAGAATGAAACCCATCAGGACCCGCATAGTCAAGAAGCGAGTCAAGCAGCGGGACCCTCTTATACCAAGAGTGTTCCTTCCTATTTCCGAAGAGAGCTTTGAATTGCCAGATCAGGTGTAGCAGGATAAGTAGTAATGTTGAGTTGAATAAAAGTCTTGTATAGTTTGAATAAAAGTTGTGTAGTGAGATTGTAGATAGAATAAAGTTTTGTAACAAAGAGAGTTCTTGAGACAGGTTTTATTTAGTTGGGTTTGTAACAAAGTGTAGTATGTGGTTCTTATTTTCAACTCAGACCTTAAAAGATCCTGAGTAGTGATAGTTTGGGGTAATTATTATATTTATATTCCGCTTGTGCAGGTTTAGTTGGTAATTGTTGTTAATAACGCCCCAAATCTATACCCCGGATTTGGAGAGTGTTATAGTTGGCATCAGAGCTTAGGTTTGACCTTTGAAAACAAGAACGTTAGGGCTAAGATAAGATAGGAAAATGAGATAGGATAGAAGTAAGAGTGTTAGGATTGTTTGTTTATGTGATTAGAAGTTATGAGTTTTAGGAATTGTGATTTGATTGTTTTTGTGTTATTATTTTTATGTATATTAGATGGCTTCTTTATCATCGTCTACGGAGAGGACCGAGACAGATCTAGTGGATGCACCGGTATTAGCCCCAGTGTCAGAGCAGATCTTACCTCCATTGCCACTACCTCCATCATTGCCACCTGAGCCAGCATTAGAGATACCACTTCCCCCCAGAGTGGGAGGATTTAGAGCCTTAGATTCCTATGCCACCAGTCGAGATTCCAGAGATGCCACAGATGGAGCCAGAGGCAGAGCCGCCAGTATATGCACCTATGGAGCAGCCTGTCTTATTCCCTGCCCCATTAGCCATTTATGCACCTGTTCCGGGAGTTTATCAGTTTCCTCAGCCAGAGTTTATGGATGAGATCGTGGTAGATGGACCATTACCTTCTCGAGGTTCCAGCACTGATCTTCGTGAGCATCATACAGTGACTTACCAGCGCTTTCAGGCGGAGAGGGAGGAGAGGATTAGATGGCAGAACCAGTATAGAGAGATCCTTGGATTGTATGAGACGCAGGCAGATGGTCCTGTCAGAGCATTACGACCAGATTATATACTGAGAGAGAGACTACATCAGATCCACCGGATTAGTTCTCAGCAACTTACTGATTTGAGACAGCAGGATCTTAGTGTATAGACAGCATATCGCAGAACATTAGGACTTATCGAGGCAGTGCTAAAGGCATTGCAGGAGGAGTTGAGCCACGTGCCACCAGGATTTTGAGACTAGCAGATCGATGAGTGTGGTATTATGTATATTTTGTAGATAGAGGCAGCATAGTATTGTATGACTAGTTTGTATGAGTATAGTTACTGACTTTGACTGATAGTAGTAGTAGTATGACTGTTATATCATAGGTTTTTGTATCAAGCACTGACACCTGTAGCTGGTGTTCTACCTATATATATGAGATGATCTTTTGCACGTTTTATTTATTTTATTTCCAGTTATTTAAGCATTTACATTTATTTCAGTACAATTGCATATTTACAAATGTTGTTTTATTTACGATCATGTTGTACCCTTATGTTTTAAAAAAAAAAACATCATACTGTTTTATTTATTCAGTTATTTAATAAGCTGTTTTATTTTCCCAAATCGACTGTTTTAATATATGTTTAATATACTGTTATTAAATAAGACCCATTGTTTATTTACCAGAAAGATGGCACCTAAAAGAAAAGCACAACCCGACTCATCAAATGGAAACACCGAGGGCCAAAACAATAATAACCGGATGGATCAGATGTTTAATCTCAGTGAAGCCTCCAGAATTTATGGGTTCCACGGATCCTACAGAAGCGAGAGATTGGCTGAAAGAGATGGAAAAGGCTTTTTCGTTGGTAAAGGTTGAGGAAGAACAGAAGACGGATTTCGCTAGCTACTTTCTGAAAGGTGAAGCTAATTACTGGTGGGAATCGAAGAAAGCTTTGGAAGAAGAAGGTGTGGTGACCTGGGATAGATTCACTGATCTTTTCTTGGAGAAATATTTTCCTCGTTTTATGAAGAACTAGATGGAGATCAAGTTCCTGGAGCTGAAGCAAGACAACTTATCGGTTGCGGATTATGAGACCAAGTTCACTGAATTGGCAAGATTTGTTCCAGAGCAAGTGGATACGGATGAGAAGCGGGCCAAGAGATTCCAGCAAGGACTGAAACCATGGATTCGTAGCAGGGTAGCTGTGTTTGAACTGACAACTTATACGGCTGTTGTTCAGAAGGCTATAATTATTGAAGGTGAAAGCGAAGCAGCTCAAAAAGAGAAAGGACCAGGAAATTTTCAGAATCGTTTCAACAAAAGGCCGGGATTTCAAGCTCGAGGAAAAGTAAATTTTAGGAGGCCGGAACAAAACAACCAGAGGATGGGTAATCGACTTCCTGCCCCAACTCAGCAAAGGCTTATTCGACCGCCTATACCTGATTGCAGAATGTGTGGTAAAAAGCATACGGGGATTTGCAATAAGCCAAATGTCACGTGTTTTAAGTGCAAGCAAAGGGGACACTATTCTGGAGAATGTCCAATGGGAAAAGCAGAAGTTACTTGTTTCCAATGTGGGAGAAAAGGACATATTGCCAGAGACTGCAGAGGAATTGCAATGGCCGCTAGTATTCCAAGAGTTTTAGCATTACCTCCACCTCCACTACCACAACAAAATCAGCCCAGAGCAGGGACTTTCAATATGTCAATGAAGGAAGCGGTACAGAGTCCGAATGTGGTTGCAGGTACACTCCCTGTAAATTCCGTAAATGCTTTAGTATTGATTGATTCAGGAGCTACTAGATCTTTTATTTCTGAAGATTTTATCTCTAAGATAGATTGTGAGATCCAGTGGTTAGATGAAGTGTTAGTCATAAAATTAGCAAATGATGATCAGGTTGCAGTAGATAGAGTATGCCCGAGTTGTGATATTGAGATAGGGAGATGTCATTTTTCAGTTGATTTGATACCTTTTAGGTTAGGGGAGTTTGATGTTATTCTAGGAATGGATTGGCTATCTAGTAATAATGCTCAGATTGATTGTGCGAATAAGAAAGTAAAATTGCAAACTGAAGAAAATGAAACGGTAATATTTAAAGGTGAGAAACAAAAGCAGAAATTTCTATCAATAATACAGACGAGAAGATTGCTACGCCAAGGATGTCAAGCTTACTTAGCCTATGTATGGGATACTGATAAGGGAAATCCGAAGATTGAAGATATTCCTGTAGTTTGTGAGTTTCTTGATGTTTTTCCAGACGAACTACCAGGAATTCCACCAGATCGAGAAATTGAGTTCACTATTGACTTGACGCCAGGGACTGAACCAATTTCGAAAGCTCCATATCGAATGGCACATGTTGAAATGAGGGAATTAGCAAAGCAGTTGCAAGAACTTCTCGACAAAGGAATCATAAGGCCAAGTGTATCCCCATGGGGCGCACCAGTATTGTTCGTGAAAAAGAAGGATGGTAGTATGCGACTGTGTATTGATTATCGTGAGCTGAATAAGTTAACTATCAAGAATAAATATCCTTTACCTCGCATCGATGATTTATTTGATCAACTAAAAGGAGCAGCATGGTTTTCGAAAATTGACTTACGATCAGGCTATCATCAGTTAAAGATCAAGGCCGAAGATATTCCTAAGACAGCGTTCAGAACGAGGTACGGACATTATGAATTTCTTGTAATGGCTTTTGGATTGACAAATGCACCTGCAGCGTTTATAGATTTGATGAATCGAGTATTCAAGAAGTATCTGGATAAGTTTATCATTGTATTTATTGATGACATCTTGATCTACTCAAAGACAGAAGAAGAACATGCAGCGCATTTAAGAACGACATTGGAGATATTACGAAAGGAGCAGCTTTACGCAAAATTTTCAAAATGTGAATTTTGGTTGAAAGAAGTGCAGTTTCTAGGGCATATCATCAGTAGAGAAGGCATTCAAGTTGATCCAGCAAAGATTGAAGTTGTGTTGAATTGGGAAAGACCAAGGACGCCGACAGAGGTTCGAAGTTTCTTAGGATTGGCAGGATATTATCGAAGATTTGACAAAGATTTTGCGAAGATAGCAACACCGTTGACCAAGTTAACTCGACAAAGTGAAAAGTTTGAATGGAATAGTAAGTGTGAAGAAAGTTTTCAAGAGTTGAAGAATCGGTTGGTGACCGCACCAGTATTAGTACTGCCAGACGAGCAAGGAAATTTTGTTATTTACAGTGACGCTTCGTATCGCGGGCTAGGATGTGTGTTGATGCAACATCGTAACGTTATTGCATATGCTTCGAGACAACTTAAACCTCATGAGCAGAAATATCCTACGCATGATCTGGAATTGGCAGCAATTGTATTTGCATTGAAGCTTTGGAGACATTATCTGTACGGTGAAAAATGCGAAATCTACACGGATCATAAAAGTCTGAAGTATATCTTCATGCAAAAGGAACTGAACATGCGACAACGTCGATGGCTGGAATTGATTAAAGATTATGATGTTACAATCAGTTATCATCCAGGAAAAGCAAATGCTGTAGCAGATGCGTTAAGTAGAAAAGAAAGATTGAATCGGTTAACTTCATGTGAAGAATTGGTTAAAGAATTCGACAAATTGGAAATTGAGATTCGTATTCCCCATGAATCTGCAGGAACTATCTACGCTATGACTTTTCAACCAGGGTTGCTAGAAAAGATTCGCCATTGTCAAGATAAAGTGATGAGTTAAGACGACAACTTAACGGGAGAGGAGATTACAACTCAGAAAGATAATGAAGGAATTTTACGTTTTGCGTCAAGAATCTGGATCCCTAATGTGGCAGAATTAAAAGAAGAAATTATGCGAGATGCACACAATTTGAAGTATTCCATTCATCCAGGAAGCACGAAAATGTATCGTGATTTGAAGGAAAACTTTTGGTAGCCGAATATGAAGAAGGAGATAGCAGAATGGGTGAGTAAATGCTACACGTGCCAGCGAGTTAAAGCAGAACATCAACGTCCGAGTGGGTTATTGCAACCATTAGACATTCCAGAATGGAAATGGGAAGATCTAGCGATGGATTTCGTAGTGGGACTTCCAAGGACGAAAGCAAATCATGATGCAATTTGGGTTATTGTTGATCGATTGACGAAATCAGCACATTTTCTTCCAATTAATGAGAGATTTTCACTGGACAAGTTAGTGCACTTATATCTTAAAAAAATTGTGATGCGTCATGGAGTACCAGTATCGATTGTATCAGATCGAGATCCTCGTTTTAATTCAAGATTTTGGAGACAATTCCAAGAATGTCTAGGAACGAAGTTGAATATGAGTACAGCCTATCATCCGCAAACTGACGGTCAAAGTGAAAGGACAATTCAAACGATTGAAGACATGCTACGAGTTTGTGCAATCGATTTTGAAGGTAGTTGGGATGAACATTTACCCCTAGTGGAATTTTCTTATAATAACAGCTATCACGCTAGTATTGGAATGCCACCGTATGAAGCACTATATGGGAGGAAATGCAGATCACCAGTGCATTGGGATGAAGTTGGAGAACACAAGATTTTGGGTCCAAAATTAATTCGGCAGACAAAAGAAAAGATTGAACTTATTTGAAAACGAATCGAGGCAGCGCAAAACAGGCAAAGCAGATATGCAGACCAAACAAGAAAGAATATGGACTATCAGGAAGGAGAACACGTATTGCTCAAAATATCGCCATGGAAAGGATTGACCAGATTTGGCAATAAAGGGAAATTGAAGCCACGATATGTTGGGCCATTTGAAATTTTGAAGAAAATTGGGAAGGTTGCGTACGAGTTAGCTCTACCACCCCATATGCAGCACATTTACAACGTATTTCATGTATCTATGCTTAAGAAGTACAATCCTGATACAAGGCATGTAATAGAATATGAACCGGTAGAACTTCAGGCAGATTTATCGTATATAGAGCAGCCGATAAGGATTTTAGATCGGCAAGAGAGGGTATTAAGAAATAAGTCTGTGTCATTAGTAAGAGTCTTGTGGAGAAATCCAGTGGTTGAAGAATCAACCTGGGAGCTTGAAAGTGAAATGTTAGAAAAGTATCCTTAGTTATTTGCATAGTGTGATTCTGAGGACATAATCCTGTTAAGGGGGGGAGAATGTAACGACCGAGGAATTACGCTTGTATTATATTATAGTAATGCTAAATTATGTGTATTATTATGTGATTAAATATGTTAAGTCGTTAAACTCTAACTTCTATGTGTTATGTGTTGGTTGTTTTGATCCAAACGTGTTTTGGATATTTATTGAGTGTTTTATAGTCAGTTATATATATTATATTAAAACCTGTACAACTCAAAACTATGTTTTAAAAGCCCATATTTCAAACAAAATCATTGGCTCTATTTATTAAAAATGCCCTATACCATATCGATATTCTGAACCCCTAGACGTTTTACAAATTGACCTTTTTCGCGAAAAACGACTTTTCCGGACCCCTTCGGGTACCAAAAACCCCACAAAAATTATATTTTTATTTTAAATGATCATGAAATTATCATATATCATTTTTCTTTGTATTTTTGTAATTTTAACAATTTTTGGGAATTTTTAGTATTTATTTTGTATTTATTGGATATTTAAAAATTCAATATTAATACCCAAAAATTATAAAAAATTGGGGCCAAATATTTTTATTAGGAGTGTAATTAGACCCTTAATTTTACTTAGGGGTATTATTTTCATAAATATAAATACCTGAATTATTATTAATTAAATCAGTTAATTATACTTAAAAATCAGAAAATAAAAAGAAAATCAGAAAAGGGAATTAGGGTTAGGGTTTTGTGAAGAACAGCAGCAGAATCAATCGCGAATTTGAGGGTGATTCCGGAGTCCAAATGTAACGACCGATAATTTTGCGTCGTAATTAAGAAAGTAAAGTATGTGTTATGTGATGAGATTATGTGATTAAGCGGTGATTATTTGTCTTATTTGTATACTAGAGTTAAGGAGCGTGGATAAAAACGTTCCAATTTAAAGAGTCAGCTTAGAAGTCGAGCTGTGGTGTCGGGCCGTCAGGTAGAACGGAACCCGTCCTAATATGGAATTAAATAATATAAAATGTGAATTATATGTGAAATGAATGAATAAAGTATTTCGTCTTAAGAGACGTGTTGATTGGCAAATATAATGAGAAGCATAATCGAAATGCTGAGCGTCGGGCCGTCAGGCTGAACGTGACACAGTACGCGTAAAAGATGATAAAGATTAAAGAGGGATAGATGCTATGATCAGACCTGAGTCGTTATATGATCGTATATGTGTGATTGCTAGCCTATGTGCATGACTGTGTGCTCTGTGACATTTTTTATGGATTTAAAGGAATTATTTGATTTAAATAAGGGTTTATTTAACCTTCGTGCATTTTTATAAAATCATCCGAGTAAGATAAAAATATGGGATTTGTTATGTTATCCTTGTAAAGACCTTAGAGACTTTATAAAAATGATAAGTGAATTTGATTGTTGATCTTTGCATTTTTAAATTGATTTTATGTGGAAAATGTATTTATTAAAGCAAGTTTGCGAAATTCATATAAAATTAACCATTCGCTCAAATTCTTATTATGAGTAATGGATAAAAAGCTAATTTCGAGACCTACGTGTTAAAATTGTCATTTTCAATAATTCTCGACTTTCCGAGAGAGATATATTTTATATTTGAATTTTGTTGCATTTAAGTAAAAAGAGAAAGTATGTGTGAGTCAAAAAGGAATTATTAAATTACCATCTTGCCCTTGCTTTGGTGGAGTATAAATCAACCCCTTCCTCCCCATTTTCTTCTTTCTTTCCCGAGCACTCATTCTCTCTTCTCTCTTTTTCTTTCTTTCTCCCGAACACACTCTCTCTCTCTCACTCCCTCTCGGCTCTCTCATCTCTCACCTCTCTCACTAGCATGCAACCATTAAAACACACTCAAACACCGAGATATTGCTTCCATTAGTTGTTATTCTTGGTATATACTTCAATTCCTACTTGCATGTAAGTGATTACAAAGGTTTTGTTGAAGTGATCACTATGGTTGTGTTTAAGAAAAACAATTTCTTGAAGCATAACTATAAGAGTGATTTTAAGAGGTTTTGGAGGTCATAAACTCGAGAAGAGATCCGTCATGGACTCTCTCAAGTTCGACCACCACCGGCCATGATCCAAAGGAGAGCCGGTGGGTTTTCCATGATGTGATTGTTGGATTTTAATGTTGCATATTATGGTTTCTTGAAAGCTTGAAAAAGGGTTTTGTTTCTTTTATTGAAAATTGAGTATGTGATTGGTAAAATGATTTCCTTGATTGTAAAATGAATGTGTGCATGTGATTGTTGCTTAGAAAATCAAAATTGATGATTTGCATGTGAGTTTTTGCTTCGGCTTTATGCTAATAAAAAGGGAAATTGAATTTTGTGACTTGATCTTGGTATGAACTAAGCTTAATTAGTAGGAAATAGAGTTGCATGTTGATTTAAAAGAGGAGTTAGTGATGCATGTCAATGTTTGGTTCTTGGATTGTGAATTTTGAATGTTTGCCGAATGGAAAATGGGTTTAAAAGAGATTGATTTGTGATAAAGTGAATGCATGCATTGAATAATTTGATTAAGGTTGAGTCATTAGGTGATGTTTGGCTTTGTGCTTCGGAAATCTTGATGAAAATGAGTTAAATGACTAAGTTAAGGCTTAAAACAAGTTGAAAATGTGATATAAGACTTTGCATGTCAAGATTGATCTTTGTATGTGTGTTTTCTTGATAAACCCGAATGGGTTGAATCTTTAAAGTGGTTTGTTGTGAGTAGACTTGATTAAAGTAATGATGGATGGTGATTAGATTAATAAGGAATGAATTATTGTTGCATGCTAAGTTTAGGTTCGAATTTTTGAGTTAATAAGAAAGGAAATTGACTTTTGTGAGATAATCTTGGTAAACACTAAGTGTGAATAGCCTAAAAGTGATTGCATGTTAGTTTTAAAACAAGATCAAGATGTGCATGTCATTGATTTGTCCTTGAGATGTGAATTTGAGTTATTGCCGAATGAAATGGAGTTAAAATGGATTAATTTGATGAATGAATGGATGCATGTTGTAATTTAGGTGAAAATCAATTATGTTAAGGAACTTAGTTGGCTTACTTGATAAAGATAAAGTGTTTGATATCGTGATAAGTTGAAATTAAATTGCATGTGAGCATGTATGTATGTTTTGGTTCGAATGGTTGTTGATCAAGAAAATGGTGCTCGTTTAAATGTGGAATCATGCTAGAACTAAAGTTGTATGGTATGATTTTTGAGAAATTTGATTGTATATGTATGATTATGGTTCGAATTTTTATAATTAAAAGAAAGGAGAATGATTCTTTAATGGTTTAGAATAAGCTATGTGTTTATATGAATTAAAATGCGTATTTGGTAGATTTTAAAAGATATAAGTGATAGTTGTGGACATAAATATTTGGTTGTAAATGGGTCTAGTACTCGTAAAAGAGTCGTGTTAGTGTGATTTGAGAAATATCCTAGGTCAAGCGAGTACGCTTTGATTGCTAGGTATATAAGGATATAAAAACTTCGAGAAAGGATTGTGCTATGTGCTATGTGCTGTGTGCTTATTTGTATAAGCTATATTCGTATGCTCGAGACAAAGATATAATCGAGTTATCGTATAGAGAGATCGTTCCGGGAACGAGAGTTGGGAATCTAATTAAGATTTTTGGTTTTTATTATAGATTCGGAGCGTGAGGGCATTCATGCTAGGAAAGGGAAAAGTATACTAGGTGGCAGTAGTTCAACCCTCAGGAAAGCAATTTCAGGCAAGTAACTCTGATTACTTGTGTAAATGATTATAAAGGAAATAATGTTCATACCATGTAGAGTATTGAACTGTTAAAGTACAAAACCCTTGCTTTATGAAACCCTGATATTGATTTGAAGTACCCTTGTTCTTGATAACCTGTTATTGATAATCCTATTAATTTCACCCTTTGATAATCTGCCTTTCTGTTCCAGTTTCCTATAATGCCATGAATCATATTGAACCTTTAATTATCTTGGATAACTCTGTTAATGATACCCTGTTTCTCTTGATCGCCCTAATGATCCCTAAGTTATTATTGATCCTTCAAATTTAGTACCTTATTATCCTTGATATAGAATTCTTGAGAATTGTTCCTTGCGTATCTTTGATTCACTCCCTGAACTTTGTTTCTTTAAAATCTGAATTAAGAATGAGTTTCGATTTGAAAGAGTCCGAATGATTTCAAATGCTTGGTAATGATAAAATGGATTTTAGAAAACCTATTTGTTTTTCCAACTCAAGGTTTTCCGAATGAATTCCTGATGGATTGGATTGAGACGTAAGAGGCTAGTGGGACTAGTCCAGTCATGGTAAGAGGCTAGTGGGACTAGTCCAATTTAAGGCTGAAATTATGCCGAATGGTACCTTAAAGACCGGAATGGAGGTCGATACGGGCTGATCACCCGTATATAATGAAATGGAAAGATAAGTGATCCAATCAAGGGTTCTAAATGATTATTTAAAAAGGGAACTGAAACTTTTATTCAGTAAATTGATTTTTGGAAATGAAAATGGTTTATACTGCTTTAAAAAGAGTTGATTATGTTAATGTGGAGCTTAAAGCTCGGAACCCTGATTCCTGAAATTGTTGATCATATGAATGATTCTATATCTTGAAATACTGTTGCTTTCCTCTATCGAAAGATCTATTTTGATCCTATAATGAATTGTGATGAATGTCGGCTTTCGCCCTGTTTCGAGCTTTGTTTCTTGAAAGCCCAACTATTCTTCGGATACCTTTTCCTTATCCCAAAGAAAACAAAAAAAAATATATGGAAATCTGCCACCTAGATTAGCTAAAGTAGAATACCCTAGTTTGTTCAAAGTATATTGAGATTTGATATTATAGAACTGCTATTTAGTTACTTGCTGAGTTTTATACTCATTTGTTTTGTCTTAATCTAACCATGGCAGTTAAGCAAGAAGATGGCCAGGCTTAGGTGCACTGCTCGTAAGAGCGTACCTGGTGGTCCCTACCGTGTTGAGGGCTTCCAGTTGCCAGAGCAGGTAGTACAAGTTTTGAGTGAGCTCGCGCCTAGAAAGAGGTGTTAAAAGATACAACGGGTTATCTGTCGGTTCCCAGCCGGAATCGATATTGATTATTTAATAATATTTTGGGTTTGTAAGTTATATTTTATGATTGGTAGTTGTAATATTGTCTCATACTTTATCCTGTTGATCCTGTTAGTAGTTAATCGGGGTTTATGCATATTTTATTATTAGAATAGAGGTGTGTGAGTCCTCATTTCCTAACCCCGAGATTGAGGGCGTCACAAGTTGGTATCAGAGCTACAGGATCTAGTCCCTGAGACAAGTTAGGTTTTAAAGGGGGTATTTTGGGAATATATCTATATCGCGAGAGAATTCGACTCCAGAGTTGAGTTAGACTATTAGGTATAGTCTAAGGAAAGTGTTTGATTGGTAAAGCAGAAACTAGAGTTAGGGTGTGAGTTAGCTGGAAGCTTTATTTGACCCTAACATTGTTTCTTGGTTGCTGTTTTATGTTTTCTCTCAGGATCCTAGTAGTAGTAGTGATTCAGACTCAGAGATTAGCTTGACTGGTACCCCTGTGGACCCTATTCCACCCTCTCCAGAGGAGCCTGTTTATGTTAGTTCAGACCCAGAGGAGGACCCTTCTGAGAGTAGTGAGATCCCCATGCAGATTTCACCCTTGAGGCCTGATTCAGAGACCCCTGCCCCTGAGCCAGAGTCGGAGATGCCTAAGACTGTTCCTATCAGTGTTGGTGGCATGTTAGCCCAGGACCGAGACTTTGTGTACTCCCGCATTCCTGAGTTGGGAGCTTTGGTGGATAAGCTAGCCAGAGAGTCTAGGCAGAGTGTTTCTGTTATGGATGATGAGTGGCGAGTTCGGGTGAAGATGGTGGAGCAGGTTGCCAGGAAGAGATTGGATGAGGGACCATCCACTAGTGATGCTGATGCTGAGGCCCAGAGGCTGCATAAGATCATTCGCTGGATGTTGGTTGTGTTGAGAGAGATCCTAGATGATTAGACGGGACTGTTGGTTGAGCCCGTAGATTGTTGTTATTGTTTTCAGTGCCGGTAGGCTTTGGGATACTTGGTCAGATGCCGGGATCCCTTTGTATTTCAGACCAGTGTAGTAGTAGTAGTAGTTGGAAGTTAGGGGTAGATAGGGGGATGTTTTCCAGTTTTTCCTCTGTTTAACCCTGCTATTTATTGTACCTTGTTTCAGAACCTTAAAATCCAGAATATTTCCTATGTAACCCTCGATTTAAATAAATCTATTATCTTGCTTTCCTTTGTGCACCTTGTTTATCTTATAAACTGTTCTCAATGCCATGTTTTAAATAGAGCTATGTTTTCGTACAACCATGTCTAAAGATCATAAAACCCTATTCCGTGCCATGATAAAACAACACTGATATGAGAATTATGTAGTAATAGGATTGCATGTGCAAATTGGGTAAAACTTAAAACCCACAAAGGAGATTTCATAAAAAATTGTTGTTATATATATGCCATGCTATCGTATTGCTAAATAATTGCTCAATCAGGTTTGTAAGAAATGGCCAACTCACCAGATCACCAAGAAGAAGAAATTCCCACCCAAGACCCAGAAATAAACCCATAAACCACTTTGATGAGCAGACTTGCTCAGCTTTTGCAACAACCTGTGGCCCCAAAAGTTGGAAATTTCAAGCACTTTCAATCTGTTCATCCTCCAGAGTTCTTAGGTTTGCCAGATCCAATTAAAGCACAGTCGTGGTTGAGAGAGATGGAAAAAGCCTTTGAGCTAGTCGAAGTTAAGGACGATAAGAAAGCTCAGTACGCAAGTTATTATTTGAGGGATGAAGCAAGTTTCTGGTGGGAGTCTTCTAAGGCGTTGTTGGAAGGCAAAGACTTATCTTGGGAGAAGTTCACTGAGATGTTTCTGGAAAAATATTTTCCAAGTTATATGCAAGATCAGTTGGAGATGAAATTTTTGGATCTTAGACAGGTGGAAATGTCGGTAGCAGAATATGAGGTGAAGTTTTCGGAATTGTCAAGGTTCGTACCAGAGTACGTGAAAACTGAAGCAAAGAAGGCTAAGAGGTTCCAACAGGGACTTAAGCCGTGGATTAGGAGTCAAATAGCGATGTTGGAGATCAAGAACTATGCTACTTTGGTTCAGAAAGCAATGATAGTGGAAGGTGAGCGGGAAGCTGCTCGAAGAGAAAATGAAGGAAGAAAGAGGAAGTTTGAAAGCTCTGAGCAAGAGCAAGGAAGTTCAAAGTTCAGAGGAAAGTTTGGGAAGAATGGTGGAGGTCAGAACAAAAAGTTCCAGAAGTTTAGACCCGGGAATGGAGCTCAGAAGAACCGTTTCCAGAAAGCTGGACAATCGGGAAAGGAAAGCAGACCCCAGATGCAAGAATGCAGGAACTGTGGAAAGAGACACCCGGGGAGGTGTAATAAGCTGGATATAACATGTTTTAAGTGCAACCAGAAGGGGCATTATTCTTCGGAATGTTCAAATGAAATAAGGAAGCCTGATTTGGCTTGTTTCAAGTATGGCAAGGTAGGCCATATGGCTAGAAATTGCAAGGAGCCTGTGCAGAAGGCTAATGTTCTCAGAATTGCTGGACCGCCATCTCTCCCAGCACCATCAGCTCAACCCAGAGCTAGGACCTTTAACATGTCAATGAAAGATGCGGTGCAAGATGTGGACGTGGTAGCAGGTATGCTTGTTATAAACTCAGTAGAAGTAAAAGTTTTGATTTGTTCTGGAGCAACCAGATCTTTTATTTCTGAAAGCATTCTTGATAAGTTAAATTGTGTTGCGTACCCTCTAGAGCCTAAGTTGATTATAGAGGTAGCAAATCAAGAGAAAGTTGTTGTTAATAAGATTTGTCCCGATTGTGATGTGTCTATAGAAGGTCGACACTTTTCTGCTGACTTAATTCCTTTTAAGTTAGGAGAATTTGAGGTTATTCTAGGAATGGATTGGTTGTCAAATCATGAGGCACAAATAGAGTGTAAAAGTAAGAAAGTGAAGTTAAAAACCAAGGATGGTGAGGAAGTGATATTTAAAGGAAAAAGGCAAGATAAGAAGTTTCTAACGGTTATTGAGATGAGAAGATTAATGCGTCAAGGATGCGAGGTTTATTTGGCTCATGTCGTGGACGTGGAGAAAGAATCTGTAAGGATCGACGATATTCCGGTAGTAAGAGATTTTCCAGACGTGTTTCCTGTTGAATTGCCTGGACTACCTCCAGACAGAGAGATCGAGTTTATGATTGACTTGGCTCCTGGTACGGAACCAGTGTCGAAAGCTCCCTATCGCATGGCGCCGGTTGAAATGAAGGAATTGGTAGCTCAGTTGCAAGAGTTGTTGGACAAAGGAGTAATCCGATGGAGTGTATCCCCGTGGGGCGCACCAGTGTTGTTTGTAAAGAAGAAGGATGGAAGTATGCGATTGTGTATCGATTACCGTGAGCTGAATAAGTTGACGATCAAGAATAAGTACCCTCTACCGCGGATTGAGGACTTGTTTGACCAATTAAAAGGAGCTTCGTGTTTCTCAAAGATTGATTTAAGATCTGGGATCATCAATTAAAGATCAAAGCGGAAGATATACCCAAGACAGCGTTCCGAACAAGATACAGACATTATGAGTTTTTGGTGATGGCATTTGGCTTGACGAATGCGCCAGCTGCATTTATGGATCTTATGAATAGAGTGTTCAAGCAGTATTTGGACAAGTTCGTGATTGTGTTTATTGACGATATACTTATTTATTCCAAAACGGAGGAAGATCATAAGGAGCATTTGAGGATTTCCTTGGAAATTCTGCGAAAAGAGAAGCTGTATGCAAAGTTTTCAAAGTGTGAATTTTGGCTAAAGGAAGTGCAATTTCTTGGTCATGTAGTTAATAAAGAAGGAATTAAAGTGGATCCAGCCAAGATAGAAGCTGTAATGAATTGGGAAAGACCCAAGACTCCGACGGAAGTCAGAAGTTTTCTGGGATTAGCCGGATACTATAGAAGATTTGTGCAAGATTTCTCAAAGATTGCCGTTCCATTGACAAAATTGACAAGAAAGAATGAGAAGTTCATTTGGACAGAAAAGTGTGAGGAAAATTTTCAAGAGTTAAAGAAGAGATTGGTAACCGCCCCAGTGTTGGTATTACCAGATGATAAAGGTGAATTTATGATATTCAGTGATGCTTCCTATAAAGGACTTGGATGCGTGTTAATGCAACATGGGAAGGTTATAGCATACGCGTCAAGGCAACTCAAGCCGCATGAGCAAAAGTATCCAACGCACGATTTGGAATTGGCAGCAATTGTATTTGCCCTTAAGATTTGGAGGCATTATTTGTACGGGGAAAAGTGCGAGATTTATACGGACCATAAGAGCTTAAAGTATATCTTTACTCAGAAAGAACTAAATATGTGACACAGAAGGTGGTTGGAATTGATCAAAGATTATGATTGTGCGATAAACTATCATCCTGGAAAGGCAAATGTGGTAGCTGATGCTTTAAGTCGAAAGGAAAAGTTGAATATGTTAACGTCATCAGAAGAATTAATCAAGGACTTTGAAAAGATGGAAATAGTGGTGCAGACTCCAGAATGTGGAGGTGAAGCCATTTATGCAATACAGTTTCAACCTGAAATTTTGGAAAAGATTAGATGCTGACAAGAGCAAGTGATGAATCGCGAAAGGAATAAGTTGACGGGAGAAGAAATTAAAGCTCAAAAGGATGGAAAAGGGATATAGCGTGTTAACTCACGTATTTGGATACATGATGTTGTGGAACTAAAGCACGAGATTTTGCAAGAAGCGCATAACTCGAGATTTTCAATTCACCCTGGGAGTACGAAGATGTACCAGGATTTGAAAGAAAATTTTTGGTGGTCAAACATGAAAAAGGAAATTGCGGAATGGATAAGCAAATGTTACACGTGCCAAAGAGTTAAAGCGGAACATCAAAGGCCAAATGGATTGCTTCAGCCACTGGACATACCTGAATGGAAATGGGACCATATCGTGATGGATTTCGTGGTAGGATTACCTAAAACCAAGTCTAATCATGATGCGATTTGGGTGGTAATTGATCGATTGACAAAGTCAGCACATTTCTTGCCGATAAAGGAAATGTTTTCATTAGAGAAGCTGGTCAAATTGTATCTGGATGAAATCGTGATGCGTCACGGAGTTCCTGTATCTATCGTTTCTGATAGAGATCCAAGGTTTAATTCGAGATTTTGGTGACAATTCCACGATCATTTGGGAACGAAATTGAAAATGAGTACAGCATATCATCCGCAGACAGACGGATAAAGTGAAAGGACAATTCTGAAAATTGAGGATATGTTACGAACCTGCGCAATAGATTTCAAAGGAAATTGGGACGATCATTTGCCCTTAGTTGAGTTTTCCTACAACAACAGTTATCACGCAAGTATTGGCATGCCGCCTTATGAAGCGTTGTATGGAAGAAAGTGTAGATCCCCTACTTATTGGGATGAAGTTGGTGAGCGCAAGTTAATTGGCCCCGAGCTAGTGCCGCAAACGAAGGAAAAAGTTGAAATTATAAGAAAGAGATTAATTGCAGCTCAAGACCGACAGGCAAAGTACGCGAATCAAGAGCGGAAAGATGTGCAATTCGAAACTGGAGACAAAGTCTTGTTGAAGATATCTCCTTGGAAAGGTTTAACTCGATTTGAAAAGAAAGGAAAGCTAAGTCCAAGGTACATTGGACCATTTGAAGTATTGCGACAAGTTGGGAAAGTGGCGTAAGAATTGGCGCTGCCGCCGTAAATGCAACATCTGCATAATGTATTTCATGTATCTCTCCTGAAAAAGTATAATGCCGACGCGAGCCATGTGATCGAGTTGGAACCAGTAGAAATCCAACCAGATTTGTCCTATGTGGAACAACCAGTGCGAATTTTAGATCGAAAAGAAAGGACGCTTAGAAATAAAGTTGTACCTCTAGTTAGAGTGTTGTGGAGAAATCCACTAGTCGAGGAATCGACTTGGTAATTAGAAAGCGAAATGAAAGAAAAATATCCCCATCTATTTGCTTAGATTAGATTCTGGGGACAGAATCCTTTTAAGGAGGGTAGATTGTAACGACCGAGAATTTTGCGTCGTAATTAAGAAAGTAAAGTATGTGTTATGTGATGAGATTATGTGATTAAGCGGTGATTATTTGTCTTATCTGTATACTAGAGTTAAGGAGCGTGGATAAAAACGTTCCAATTTAAAGAGTCAGCTTATAAGTCGAGCTGTGGTGTCAGGCCGTCAGGTAGAACGGAACCCGTCCTAATATGGAATTAAATAATATAAAATGTGAATTATATGTGAAGTGAATGAATAAAGTATTTCGTCTTAAGAGACGTGTTGATTGGCAAATATAATGAGAAGCGTAATCGAAACGCTGAGCGTCGGGCCGTCAGGCTGAACGTGACCCGGTACGCGTAAAAGATGATAAAGATTAAAGAGGGATAGATGCTATGATCAGACCTGAGTCGTTATATGATCGTATATGTGTGATTTCTAGCCTGTGTGCATGACTGTGTGCTCTGTGACATTTTTTATGGATTTAAAGGAATTATTTGATTTAAATAAGGGTTTATTTAACCTTCGTGCATTTTTATAAAATCATCCGAGTAAGATAAAAATATGGGATTTGTTCTGTTATCCTTGTAAAGACCTTAGAGACTTTATAAAAATGATAAGTGAATTTGATTGTTGATCTTTGCATTTTTAAATTGATTTTATGTGGAAAATGTATTTATTAAAGCAAGTTTACGAAATTCATATAAAATTAACAGTTCGCTCAAATTCTTATTATGAGTAATGGATAAAAAGCTAATTTCGAGACCTACGTGTTAAAATTGTCATTTTCAATAATTCTCGACTTCCCGAGAGAGATATATTTTATATTTGAATTTTGTTGCATTTAAGTAAAAAGAGAAAGTATGTGTGAGTCAAAAAGGAATTATTAAATTACCATCTTGCCCTTGCTTTGGTGGAGTATAAATCAACCCCTTCCTCCCCATTTTCTTCTTTCTTTCCCGAGCACTCATTCTCTTTTCTCTCTTTTTCTTTCTTTCTCCCGAACATACTCTCTCTCTCTCACTCCCTCTCGGCTCTCTCATCTCTCACCTCTCTCACTCGCATGCAACCATTAAAACATACTCAAACACCGAGATATTGCTTCCATTAGTTGTTATTCTTGGTATATACTTCAATTCCTACTTGCATGTAAGTGATTATAAAGGTTTTGTTGAAGTGATCACTATGGTTGTGTTTAAGAAAAACAATTTCTTGAAGCATAACTATAAGAGTGATTTTAAGAGGTTTTGGAGGTCATAAACTCGAGAAGAGATCCGTCATGGACTCTCTCAAGTTCGACCACCACCGGCCATGATCCAAAGGAGAGCTGGTGGGTTTTCCATGATGTGATTGTTGGATTTTAATGTTGCATGTTATGGTTTCTTGAAAGCTTGAAAAAGGGTTTTGTTTCTTTTGTTGAAAATTGAGTATGTGATTGGTAAAATGATTTCCTTGATTGTAAAATGAATGTGTGCATGTGATTGTTGCTTAGAAAATCAAAATTGATGATTTGCATGTGAGTTTTTGCTTCGGCTTTATGCTAATAAAAAGGGAAATTGAATTTTGTGACTTGATCTTGGTATGAACTAAGCTTAATTAGTAGGAAATAGAGTTGCATGTTGATTTAAAAGAGGAGTTAGTGATGCATGTCAATGTTTGGTTCTTGGATTGTGAATTTTGAATGTTTGCCTAATGGAAAATGGGTTTAAAAGAGATTGATTTGTGATTAAGTGAATGCATGCATTGAATAATTTGATTAAGGTTGAGTCATTAGGTGATGTTTGGCTTTGTGCTTCGGAAATCTTGATGAAAATGAGTTAAATGACTAAGTTAAGGCTTAAAACAAGTTGAAAATGTGATATAGGACTTTGCATGTCAAGATTGATCTTTGTATGTGTGTTTTCTTGTTAAACCCGAATGGGTTGAATCTTTAAAGTGGTTTATTGTGAGTAGACTTGATTAAAGTAATGATGGATGGTGATTAGATTAATAAGGAATGAATTATTGTTGCATGCTAAGTTTAGGTTCGAATTTTTGAGTTAATAAGAAAGGAAATTGACTTTTGTGAGATAATCTTGGTAAACACTAAGTGTGAATAGCCTAAAAGTGATTGCATGTTAGTTTTAAAAAAAGATCAAGATGTGCATGTCATTGATTTGTCCTTGAGATGTGAATTTGAGTTATTGCCTAATGAAATGGAGTTAAAATGGATTAATTTGATGAATGAATGGATGCATGTTGTAATTTAGGTAAAAATCAATTGTGTTAAGGAACTTAGTTGGCTTACTTGATAAAGATAAAGTGTTTGATATCGTGATAAGTTGAAATTGAATTGCATGTGAGCATGTATGTATGTTTTGGTTCGAATGGTTGTTGATCAAGAAAATGGTGCTAGTTTAAATGTGGAATCATGCTAGAACTAAAGTTGTATGGTGTGATTTTTGAGAAATTTGATTGTATATGTATGATTATGGTTCGAATTTTTATAATTAAAAGAAAGGAGAATGATTCTTTAATAGTTTAGAATAAGCTATATGTTTATATGAATTAAAATGCGTATTTGGTTGATTTTAAAAGATATAAGTGATAGTTGTGGACGTAAATGTTTGGTTGTAAATGGGTCTAGTACTCGTAAAAGAGTCGTGTTAGTGTGATTTGAGAAATAGCCTAGGTCAAGCGAGTACGCTTTGATTTCTAGGTATATAAGGATATAAAAACTTCGAGAAAGGATTGTGCTGTGTGCTATGTGCTGTGTGCTTATTTGTATAAGCTATATTCGTATGCTCGAGTCAAAGATATAATCGAGTTATCGTATAGAGAGATCGTTCCGGGAACGAGAGTTGGGAATCTAATTAAGATTTTTGGTTTTTATTATAGATTCGGAGCGTGAGGACATTCGGGCTAGGAAAGGGAAAAGTATACTAGGTGGCAGTAGTTCAACCCTCAGGAAAGCAATTTCAGGCAAGTAACTCTGATTACTTGTGTAAATGATTATAAAGGAAATAATGTTCATACCATGTAGAGTATTGAACTGTTAAAGTATAAAACCCTTGCTTTATGAAACCCTGATATTGATTTGAAGTACCCTTATTCTTGATAACCTGTTATTGATAATCCTATTAATTTCACCCTTTGATAATCTGCCTTTCTGTTCCAGTTTCCTTTAATGCCATGAATCATTTTGAACCTTTAATTATCTTGGATAACTCTGTTAATGATACCATGTTTCTCTTGATCGCCCTAATGATCCCTAAGTTATTACTGATCCTTCAAATTTAGTACCTTATTATCCTTGATACAGAATTCTTGAGAATTGTTCCTTGCGTATCTTTGATTCACTCCCTGAACTTTGTTTCTTTAAAATCTGAATTAAGAATGAGTTTCGACTTGAAAGAGTCCGAATGATTTCAAATGCTTGGTAATGATAAAATGGATTTTAGAAAACATATTTGTTTTTCCAACTCAAGGTTTTCCGAATGAATTCCTGATGGATTGGATTGAGACGTAAGAGGCTAGTGGGACTAGTCCAGTCATGGTAAGAGGCTAGTGGGACTAGTCCAATTTAAGGCTGAAATTATGTCGAATGGTACCTTAAAGACCGGAATGGAGGTCGATACGGGCTGATCACCCGTATATAATGAAATGGAAAGATAAGTGATCTAATCAAGGGTTCTAAATGATTATTTTAAAAGGGAACTGAAACTTTTATTCAGTAAATTGATTTTTGGAAATGAAAATGGTTTATACTGCTTTGAAAAGAGTTGATTATGTTAATGTGGAGCTTAAAGCTCAGAACCCTGATTCCTGAAATTGTTGATCATATGAATGATTCTATATCTTGAAATACTGTTGCTTTCCTCTACCGAAAGATCTATTTTGATCCTATAATGAATTGTGATGAATGTCGGCTTTCGCCCTATTTCGAGCTTTGTTTCTTGAAAGCCCAACTATTCTTCGGATACCTTTTCCTTATCCCAAAGAAAACAAAAAAAAACAAAAAATATATGGAAATCTGCCACCTAGATTAGCTAAAGTAGAATGCCCTAGTTTGTTCAAAGTATATTGAGATTTGATATTGTAGAACTGCTATTTAGTTACTTGCTGAGTTTTATACTCATTTGTTTTGTCTTAATCTAACCATGGCAGTTAAGCAAGAAGATGGCCAGGCTTAGGCGCACTGCTCGTAAGAGCGTACCTGGTGGTCCCTACCGTGTTGAGGGCTTCCAGTTGCCAGAGCAGGTAGTACAGGTTATGAGTGAGCTCGCGCCTAGAAAGAGGTGTTAAAAGATACAACGGGTTATCTGTCGGTTCCCAGCCGAAATCGATATTGATTAAATAATATTTTGGGTTTGTAAGTTATATTTTATGATTGGTAGTTATAATCTTGTCTCATACTTTATCCTGTTGATCCTGTTAGTAGTTAATTGGGGTTTATGCATATTTTATTATTAGATTAGAGGTGTGTGAGTCCTCATTTCCTAACCCCGAGATTGAGGGCGTCACACCAAATCGTTCATGTAAGTAGTCAAATTGAAGCTGGTGATTCGTATTTTATGATTATGTAACCGTTTTTGTTGTTTGATTTCTTGATTTTTGATTTGTATTTTCGGGTTTAATTCTTGAATTCGGGTTTGATTTTCTGATTGTTGTTTGATGATTTCGTTACCACGAGCGTTTAGATCGTCGATTATGGAGTCGATTGACACCGGGTTTGAGTCTGTTGGTGTTGTTTTTGGTATCGGCGGAGAACCGCCGTCGATGGCGGCTGTTCTTGTGGTTGCGGCGTCGGGACGTCGAAATGAAGGACTTTTCGCGAAAAACGACTTTTCCGGACCCCTTCGGGTACCAAAAACCCCACAAAAATTATATTTTTGTTTTTATATGATCATGAAATTATCATATATCATTTTTCTTTGTATTTCTGTACTTTTCACAATTTTTAGGAATTTTTAGTATTTATTTTGTATTTATTGGATATTTAAAAATTCAATATTAATACCCAAAAATTATAAAAAATTGGGGCCAAATATTTTTATTAGGAGTGTAATTAGACCCTTAATTTTACTTAGGGGTATTATTTTCATAAATATAAATACCTGAATTATTATTAATTAAATCAGTTAATTATACTTAAAAATCAGAAAATAAAAAGAAAATCAGAAAAGGGAATTAGGGTTAGGGTTTTGTGAAGAACAGCAGCAGAATCAATCGCGAATTTGAGGGTGATTCCGGAGTCCAAATCGTTCATGTAAGTAGTCAAATTGAAGCTGGTGATTCGTAGTTTATGATTATGTAACCGTTTTTGTTGTTTGATTTCTTGATTCTTGATTTGTATTTTCGGGTTTAATTCTTGAATTCAGGTTTGATTTTCTGATTGTTGTTTGATGATTTCGTTACCACGAGCGTTTAGATCGTCGATTATGGAGTCGATTGACACCGGGTTTGAGTCTGTTGGTGTTGTTTTTGGTATCGCCGGAGAACCGCCGTCGATGGCGGCTGTTCTTGTGGTTGCGGCGTCGGGACGTCGAAACGAAGAAGGAGGTGGACGAGGGGAGATGCTGGGCTTGATTATCGAACAAAAACGCAGCCGAACGAGCGTGGAATCGTGTTGGTTGCCCTTCGTTTGGTTCGCTGGAAATTTCCGCCGGTGTCGGATTCTGGGTGCAGGGCGGTGTTCTTCCCGACCCGATTGGGTTGGGGACGACCCGGTTTGCAACCCGGAAACGACCCGGGTTTGATCCTAAAAGTCCAACCCCTGTTCCTGTTTTTGTGTTTCTGATTAAATTATTTATTTATTTTTATTTTAGTAATTAAAAATCAGTTTTAATAATTTTTAAAAATTAATTAAAAAAATTAGTTTTTAATTCTGAAAAATAGTATTAATAATTTCTTAATTATTTTATTAAATTATAAATTTGAATTTATTTATTTAATTAATTATTTAATTATTTATCTAATTATTTATTAATTATCTAATTAATTAATAATTGGGTAATTAATTAATAATTAGGTAATTAATTAATAAATAAAGATTAGAAATAATTAAGTAATATGATTAATAATTTAATAATTAGTTAATAATGCGAATAATGATTCGATAATTAGAATTATTATTTGAGAGTTAGTTATTCGAATAATATTGTGGTAATTATTTGTATCGTATAACTAGTTATCGGTAATTATCTGTTTAGCGAATCGTACGAGTAGCAATAATAATAGAATAGTTCGATAATTATGTGGGAATTGCGAGTAGCTCGTAGTTATACGAGTGATTAATCGTTAAGTTGGTTTATAATTCGAGTAATTCGTAGTTATTCGATAAATAGCGTATCGGTTAATTAAATCGATTGATTATTTGTAAATAATCGATCTGATCGAATAAGTAATAATAATTTGTAATAAATAATAATAATTCCTAATAATTAGGGATTAATTATTTTAAAATATAATAATTATTAATTGATTATTTAAAAATATAATTAAGGATTGTTTAATTATAATTAATTATTTATAATTAATTATTAATTAATTAAATCTTGTTTAATTCATAATAATTTAAACGTTAGTCCGATTTGAGCGAAACGAAGACCCCTAGACTCAGAAAAATGAGACGAATCCAATAAAAATAGTTGTAAGTTATAATTTCTTCCGAAAAGAGAATGGTTTGGTGATAATTGATAGTTCGTAGGTCCTAGTAGGGGTATAATTGAGCCGAATAAATCCCGAAAAATTATAATAAAATCATATAAGACTAGTAATGCAGATATGAGTCCAGAATTGATTCTAAAAATAATTATAAGTCTAGAAATTGATTATGTACTTTATGTGCTACGTGCTTTGCGTGATTATGTGAATAGATGTGCTATATAAATGTATGTGTATATATGCGAGTCAGATAGAAACGCATGGGTAGACCGATAAGGTTGCGTGTTATTAATTCAAGATACACGTATATAGTAAGTTATCTAAACGCCTATCTTTCCATGATTTGTTCAGTGTTAGCAAGGCAGAGCAAGCTAGGGTCAGAAGGCGGTGAGTTAAACCAGGTTAAGTACGCGCAAGGCAAGTTTTTCCCCTATTCTAAATTCAGAATAGTGATTTATATTTCTTTTCTATCGTATCAGTTCTCTTTGATAATCATTGTTCATATACACTGTTATCCAATTATTATTGCTTATTTCCAATTTCATTTCAATTCTTGATTCACCCAATTTATTGAATTCCCTGTTCATATTTCAATTCCTTTACCCTTGTTACATATACTCTGGTATATCCAGGTGTTGGGATACATCAATAGCATTCCGATTGTTCCGGATGCTAAGCCTTGGACTGGATGGTTACTATACGGGCTGGGTTTTACCCATACCATTATTTAATAGGCCATAGTTGCCTGAGTACTCCTTATGTTGGTTGGGTCTATGCAGTTGGGTATAGATCCGCACTATATTCTGACTGATCAGCAGGTTATAGTGCATATGTTGGTTCTTGTTTCCAGTCTTATTCATTTGGTACTCGCCAGCATTGGCAAATTACTATCCTATACAGATTCAGATGGTTGTTCCAACCAGCAGCTTATTGGTTCACTCATTTCTCTTTCTTTATACTATATATATTGTTGCGGGCTTATTGAGCAATTTTGGCTCATCCCTTTTTATTGTTATTCCTATTGTTTTACAGTTAAGGTAGAGAATGAAACCCATCAGGACCCGCATAGTCAAGAAGCGAGTCAAGCAGCAGGACCCTCTTGTACCAAGAGTGTTCCTTCCTATTCCCGAAGAGAGCTTTGAATTTCCAGATCAGGTGTAGCAGGATAAGTAGTAATGTTGAGTTGAATAAAAGTCTTGTATAGTTTGAATAAAAGTTGTGTAGTGAGATTGTAGATAGAATAAAGTTTTATAACAAAGAGAGTTCTTGAGACATGTTTTATTTAGTTGGGTTTGTAACAAAGTGTAGTATGTGGTTCTTGTTTTCAACTCAGACCTTAAAAGATCCTGAGTAGTGATAGTTCGGGGTAATTATTATATTTATATTCTGCTTGTGCAGGTTTAGTTGGTAATTGTTGTTAATAACGCCCCAAATCTATACCCCGGATTTGGAGGGTGTTATAATAAAGATCACATAGGATGAAGCCATAACCAACCACATTTATTTATTGTACTTTACATATATATGAGCATATGATGAATGTATGTGTAGAGTAGTTTATAAATATGCATGCTTAATCAGATTAAGGATGTATGTATTAGATACTACACCCATGCCATGCTTACTAAACAAAATAAAATCTGTAATGATTCAAGATTTTAAAATGAACAATGATTATGAGATTCTCGTGTTTATGAAACACGGAATAAAATACAAATTTTCTTTGTTTCTGACATGGGCGATTTTGTCAAAAGCGAGTTCATTGAACTTGTAAGGTTGTGGGTTTTAAGCGAGACCGTTGTGACTCACTCACTACTTGGAAATCAAACCATTGACGAATATTGATATGAAGTATTTTATTCAAGGAAAAATTTGGAATCTCTTTATGATGGGATCATGATCATTTTAAAATTAACAAAACCCTAAAGTTAATATTAAGTTGATCAAATACCTTCCAATAGGTCCAATGCGTTAACCCTTAGATCAACCAGGAGTGGGTTCGCCAAAGCGAAGTACTCCTATCGTGGGAGATGTGTTGAAGTATATTGATACTTTTTGACTATTGGGTTTGACTTAACTAAGTTATCACAATAGGATTGTGAACTTAGAGGCATAGAGTTTGGCGAGATTTATTAGATAAATATGAACAAATGTTGGTCCACCAAGCTATCCAAGAGTTATATAGTTGATATAATTGATAAATGTTGTCTACCTAAATAATCATATTTTAGAAGAAAAGCCAAAGCTGACCTAACACATGGTGAAATATGGATCTTAGCTCACTAGAAAGGATATAGAAGATATTTTTTCTGAATTAATAGTTAGGGCTATTGATTTGATAAAAATAGTGGGAGATATATATTATGAATATATATATGAGTAATCACTTGAACATAATTTAATGATCATCTGTAGACTAAGTCATTTTATGCACTTTAATATTATAGATATCAAATGACAAGTAACATAAATAAGTTCTCTATGTAATAGTCCTTGAGAAGGACTAGCTGACATGAAATAATTTCCTCGATTGACATAGGAACTTGGGGATTGTCCTCGGGTTTAAGGATGTCACTCAAACCCCTCCCTTATTTCTTCAAGCTGAGAATGAAATATGTGTAGAACAAAATGCTTACTAGAAGCAAATTAATTATGCAACTGATGTTTCATGTCTCATGCTTGTAATTATGAGTGATGGGCTTTAGAAGCAACAAGAGAATAATGATGCTTATGATATGATTGAGCATTTTCAAAGGGTGTTTGAAGGATAGGCTCGTCAGAAAGATTTGACACTAATAAGGCAACATATTTTTACATTAATGGGAGAATGATATCCGGTTGGACCACATGTTCTAAAGATGATATGTATATGTACCTTGATATTTTGGGTTTCAAGAATAGTCTAGAGACTCAACTTGATTTGATCAAACACTCTTTGAACAACTTCTATTCTTAGTTTGTTAAGAACTAAAAGGAATGAGATAAACAGAATATTCACTAAGTTGTTAAGCATGTTTAGAACTGCTGAAAATAACACGGTAAAGGCATGAATTACGTCCATATTGATGATGTTCACATGGAATGCAAATGGGAAAGGAAAGTGGACAGGCAAGGTGAAGATTTGATCTTATTCGGTGCCAAACAAAGTCCAATCCCAAAGGGCTTCTGAAGCCTGATAGTGTTTTTTCTAAAAGAGATGATTGTCATTTTTGTGGAAATAACTGAATGAATGGAAGTTAAATTGTCGAGCTTATTTGGAGGATCTAAAGAAAAAGACTAGCAATGGTCAAACTTCCAGTATAGGGTTAGAATTGGAGCAAAAGTTGTTGCTCTAGTTGAAGGAACTCGATACCTAATTTTACCCATATAGGCGAGATTGAGAACTTGATAAATTGTTATTATGTGTCTGCCTTTTGGGGATACTTTAAATCAATTACTTGTCAGGACAAGAAAGTTTTTCATTTTAATTAAATAAACAATAGTTGTTTATTCTATTTCAATGATAAGACTTATAATGTTGCACAATTAGTTAACAATTTATATGTTCTAAGTTAAATCAAATCAAACAGTATCTCTAGCATTGTCGTTAAGCCATTTTAATGAGAAACGCATTTCCGAGTTACATATAGATGGATACTTGGATAAGTTTGATTTTGAATCATACGGAAGCTGCGGACTTTGTCTTATTGGCAAAATGACTAAAGCTTCTTTTACCTGATTAGGTGAAAGGGCCACCGAACGATTATGACTTATACATAATGATGTATGTGGTCGAATGCGTATGATGGCAAGGGGGGCTTATACTACTTCATAACATTTACTAATGATTTCAGTAGATATAGATATATGGTTCTTATGAAGAACAAATCCGATTCTTTTGAAATGTTCAAAGAATATAAGGTCGAAGTAGAAAAGAAAACAAGGGAAAAGTATAAAAGTTTTACGATCAGATCGTGGAGGAAAATACTTAAACCTCAATTTCAAGAGTTTCTTGGAGGAGCGTGATAGTGTATCATAAATTACTCTTTCTGGAACACCTCAATAGAATAGAGATTCTGAGAGGAGAAATCATACCTTGTTGGACATAATGCGATCGATGATGAGTCAAGCGAATCTTCCATTCAGTTTCTAGGGTTATGTTCTATTAACGGCTGTATATACACTTAACCCAGTTCTGACTAAAGCGGTTCAAAATACTCCGTATGAGATTTTGAGTGATGAATGTCATAGCATGTCATTTATAAAAATTTAGGGACGTGGAGCATTTGTAAAACATTTAGCCTTTGACAAGCTTGGACCAAAATTAGAGATATGCTATTTTGGGGGATATCCAACTGAGACTAGGGTATAGTTTTATAATCCTTTCGAGAACAAAGTGTTTGTTGCTCGGGCCGCTGTATTTTTTGAGGGAGAACTACTTTTTAAGAAAATAAGTGGGAGGATAATACATCTCGATGAAGATCGAGAACCACATGATAACATTGAACCAGAGTTGGAATAAGATCAGGATGTACATCAAAATGTTAAAAGTAAACCTGTTTAGGGAACACATGTTATTCGTAGATCTAGTAGGATTCACCATGAGAGCGGGAGAAATTATGGATTTCTTTTGACTCAAGATGTTGATGTGATGCATACGGATAAGGATAAACCTCACACATACCAAGATGCTATGAACAGTCCAGACTCCAAGAGATGGCTGGAGGCCAAGAAATTCATGATGAAATCCATGTATCAAAATAAAGTATTGAATTTAGTTGATCTAATCAAAGGGGTAAAACCTATAGGGTGCAAGTGGGTTTTCAAGAAGAAAACTGACATGGATGGTAAATTACATACCTATAAGGTGCGACTAGTGGCAAAAGGTTTCAAACAAATTCATGATATAGACTACGATGAGACTTTTTCACTAGTTACTATGGTCAAGTCCATCAGGATTTTGTTTGTTAACAATAGTTGCTTACTTTGACTATGAGATTTGGCAAATGGATGTCAAAACTGCTTTCTTATATGGGAGCCTTGAAGAGGATGTATATATGATACAACATGAGGGTTTTATTGATCTTAAGTTTGCTAAGATAGTTTATAAGTTACTTCTATCTATTTATAGATTGAAGCAAGCCTCAAGGAGAATGAATATTCATTTTGATGAAACAATCAAAGAGTTTGGTTTTATTCAAAATGGAGATGAACCATGTGTTTACAAGAAGGTTAATGGGAGCCATGTGACATTCCTAGTATTACATGTAGATGACATATAACAAATAAGGAATGGCATACCTTCTCTACAGGGTGTTAAGACTTGGTTGAGAAATAATTTCTCGATAAAAGACTTAGGCGATGCTACCTATATATTAGGGATCAAGATCTATAAAGATAGATTGAAAAGATTAATCGACCTAGTCGATGACATACATTGATAAAATATTGCATCATTTTAGGATGTAGGAGATAAAGAAATGATATATTTCGATGTCTCATGGGATAGTGATCTCAAAAGATAACTGCCCCTAAATCATTAGATGATAAGAGCCGTTTGAGAAAGCTCCATATACTTTAGCAATTGGATCTATAATGTGTACAATGATATGTATTTATCCTGATGTTTCGTATGCTTTGAGCATGACGAGAAGATACCAGTCTAATCCAGGTGAGGGTCACTGGATTAATTTCAAAAATATTCTTAAGTACTTAAAGAGGACTAAAGATTTATTTTTGGTGTATGGAGAAGATAGGGAACTGGTTGTAAAGGGTTACACTGATACTAATTTCTTAACCTAATTTTTGGATAGACTAGGATGATTATGTGTCTATGTCTGGTTTGTGTTTTGTCTAAATATAAGTTATGTTAGCTGAAATGGTTCACAGTAAGAACATTGATGATTCTATAATGGAAGCCGAATATATTGATGTTTTTTGAAACAGCCATGGAGACTGTTTAGGCATGTCCTTAGGCAATATCGCCTTATTAATGAGATTAATGATTAAGGAGATATAAATGTAAATTGCATAGTAACGATAGTGTTGCAGACCCACTGACTAAGGCTTTGTCGCAACAGAAGTACGTTGGTTATACTAGTTCCATGAGTCTTAGATACATGGGTGATTGGCTCTAGTGCAAGTGTGAGATTGTTAGTATTTGTACCCTAGAGACAACACTATGATGTTTTAGTTTAAGACGTTAGGATTATTAATGTTTATGTTCTATCGATTATTCTCTTTATAATTTATTAATTCTTAATTTACTGCGATATAAAGGTTAGATTAATAAATGTCCTTGGAATATGATATGTAATTCTATATCTCTAAGTACGTGACTTAAAAATGAGATTATGAGAATAGTAACAATATTCCTAAAGGTCCCTAGTCGAGTATTATTATTAAGGGACAATAATAATGCATTAAGACTGGTGTGTTTGTTGACTGATGATCACATCTCATTGATCATAGGTATAGTGATACTAAAGTAAAAAACATAGGCAGATGTATATGTACATGGTGTTGGACAGACCCAATGTGAGATTCTACATGTCTATTGTGTCATAAGTAATTATCACAGTGATAATGATGTAATGGTCCTTAGACCTGAAGTCATTATATTTCTATACGAGAATTAATATACATTGATTTCATTAAAAGTTATCCTCGACCGTGTAATGATAAAACTGGATATTGGGTATATTATGAATCGTATGAGAAAAATGAATGATCTAGATGAGATTTAACCCTTCTATTTTAAGAGTGATATTATTGGCCTCTTGTGTGAGCTAGACTATGAAATACGTGGACACGCTCAAATGTTGATTTGATATGATAGTCTACTCATTGATCAAGGAAACCTGAATTAAACATTGATGAGGATGACACATTACATGCATCTAGTTTAATCTATAATATGTGGTTAAAGGGATTATATTACATTGTACATTATTCATGAAAGGTTTAATCGATCACCGATTCAATTGTTATTACTTGGATAGCAATGATGTATTACTAGATGCCGCTCATTATTTATAATTTTAAATTAGATTTAAAATTCGTTGCCAACGTAATAATAACCTATAGGGTCACACACTAAGAATGCTTGAATGATTATTTAATTTAAATTGAATTTGAATTATATTAAAGTAATTCAAATTATTTATAATATTAATTAAGTATGCCTTAATTAATTAGATAAATATTGATGTTCGAATTTACTAATATTAATTATGAAATTTATTTGTTAAATAATTAAGTGAGACTTAATTAAAATACAAATAGGAATTTTGAATTAATAATAACTCCTAATTAGTTAAGAGTTATAATTCGTTTTTCTACTCTCTATATAATATCACTTGTGTGGCTGATTTTGCGAGGAAGACTTTTATTAAAACCCTAGCCACCAAGAGAGAAGATGTAGAGAGCAAGAAGAAACGAGTTTGTGCTAGTACACATTCAATCCTTGCGTTCAAGCATTCGTGTGGATACCGTTAGAGCGTAGATCGCGAGAGCGGGATGCATGGTGATTGAACAAGATTTGGATCTCCATTAGTCAACCAATTTGTAAAGTTTCTTAAGGTAAACAATCTGATCTACAAATTAAATATCTATTTTTCGCATGGATCCTGCGGTGGGTTTCGAAAATTCTGATTTTTCATAATTTTAATTATTGTTTCCGTTGCATTTATGTGCTCGAAACCCAACAATGACATCAGAGCTACTTGCGAAAATTGTTTAATTCGTTTATGTGTTTACTGGTTTTTATGATGATAACATGTATACAATATTCCATGACTGTTATGTATGCGATTTTATATATTTTACATGTTGTTATATTTATATATGCGTATATATATATATGTTTTGAATATATGATATTTATGAGAGTTGTATAATCATATGATGATTATATAATATGTATAGATACTGATGTATACATTTTTTGTGTTTGTTCTTATTATAAGAATTGTATTTGATACGATTCTGAATCGGATGCAGCGGATTTGCTGAAATCTGTGTCTGGTATCCCATTTTGGCGAACAAATACGCTATTTCATATGGAATCAAGCGTCTAAACGTAATTGATAAATAAAGCTATCATCGACTGATCTGTAAGGCGTTTGACGTCGTTTAGGCCCTGTAATCTGCGATTTAATGTTATCAGATTTAATATCGAATTTTCAGATTTTTTCAATATTTGGTTTTTATGATTAGATCATAAAGGGTATGATATGTTAAGATCAGATTATGTGTTTTAACATGTTATTTTGTGTTAATTGAGCATGGTGGATGGTTATGGCATATGGCCTTAGGTTAATGGTTTTGGTTTTTCAAATACGGCTTGCATGCCGTTTAATCTTGTAATTATTAAATCTCGAATGTAACTCGAGTTCTTCTTGTAAGTTCATTAGATTAGTTTTCATATTTCATTCTTGTAATATACATGAAGACATGAAGATTTGAAGATCAAGGGTAATCCCACACGGAGGCCATCCAAGGAAGTAATACAAGAAAGAAGACATGTAATAGTTAGCCTGTATTTATTTTCCACCTTAGATTGACCTAGATCTTTATCATTAGCTTGATAAAGATCACATAGAATGAAGCCATAACCAACCACGTTTATTTATTGCACTTTACATATATATGCGCATATGATGAATGTATGCGTAGAGTAGTTTATAAAGATGCATGCTTAATTAGATTAAGGATGTATGTATTAGATACGGCACCCATGCCATGCTTGCTAAACAAGATAAAATCTGTAACGATTCAAGATTTTAAAATGAACAACAATTATGAGATTCTCGTGTTTATGAAACACGGAATAAAATATAAATTTTCTTTGTTTCTGACATGGGGCGATTTTGTCAAAAGCGAGTTCATTGAACTTGTAAGGTTGTGGGTTTTAAGCGAGACCGTTGTGACTCACTCACTACCTGGAAATCAAACTATTGACGAATATTGATTTGAAGTATTTTATTCAAGAAAAAATTGGGAATCTCTTTATGATGGGATCATGATCGTTTTAAAATTAACAAAATCCTAAAGTTAATATTAAGTTGATCGGATGCCTTCCAATGAGTCCAATGCGTTAACACCTAGATCGACTAGTAGTGGGTTCGCCAAAGCGAAGTACTCCTATCTATCGTGGGAGATGTGTTGAAGTATATTGATACTTTTTTACTATTGGGTTTGACTTAACTAAGTTATCACAATAGGATTGTGAACTTAGAGGCATAGAGTTTGGCGAGATTTATTAGATAAATATGAACAAATGTTGTTCCACCAAGCTATCCAAGAGTTATATACTAGTTGATATAATTGACAAATGTTGTCTACCTAAATAATCATGTTTTAGGAGAAAAGCCAAAGCTGACCTAACGCATGGTGAAATATGGATCTTGGCTCACTAGAAAGGATATATAAGATATTTTTTACGAATTAATAGTTAGGGCTATTGATTTGATAAAAATAGCGGGAGATATATATTGTGAATATATATATGAATAATCACTTGAACATAATTTAATGATCATCTGTAGACTAAGTCATTCTATACACTTTAATATTATAGATATCAAATGACAAATAACACAAATAACTTCTCTATGTAATAGTCCTTGAGAAGGACAAGCTGACATGCAATAATTTCCACGATTGATATGGGAACTTGAGGATTGTCCTCGGGTTCAAGGATGTCACTCAAGCCCCTCCCTTATTTCTTCTAGCTGAGAATGAAACATGTGCGAAATAAAATTCTTACCAGAAGCAAATTAATTATTGAACTGATGTTTCATGTCTCATGCTTGTAATTATGAGTGCTGGGCTTTAGAAGCAACCAGAGCATAATGATATTTATGATATGATTGAGCACCTTCAAAGGATGTTTGAAGGATAGGCTCATCAGAAAGATATGACAATAATAAGGCACCATATTTTTGCATTAATGGGAGAATGATATCCGGTTGGACCACATGTTCTAAAGATGATAGGTATATGTACCTTGATATTTTGGGTTTCAAGAATAGTCTAAAGACTCAGCTTGATTTGATCTAACAATCTTTGAACAACTTATATTCTTAGTTTGTTAAGAATAAAAGGAATGAGATAAACAGAACATTCACTGAGTTGTTAAGCATGTTTAGAACTGCTGAAAATAACACGGTAAAGGCATGAATTACGTCCATATTGATGATGTTCACATGGAATGCAAATGGAAAAGGAAAGTGGACAGGCAAGGTGAAGATTTGATCTTATTCGGTGACAAACCAAAGTCCAATCCCAAAGGGCTTTTGAAGCCTGATAGTGGTGTTGCTAAAAGAGATGATTGTCATTTCTTTGGAAATAACTGAATGAAAGGAAGTTAAATTGTCGAGCTTATTTGGAGGATCTAAAGAAGAAGACTAGCAATGGTCAAGCTTCGGGTATAGGGTTAGAATTGGAGCAAAAGTTGTTGCTCTAGTTGAAGGAACTCGATACCTAATTTTGCCCATATAGGCGAGATTGAGAACTTGATAAATTGTTATTACGTGCCTGCCTTTAGGGCATACATTAAATCAATTTCTTGTCAGGACAAGAAAGTTTTTTATTTTAATTAAATAAATAATAGTTGTTTATTCTATTTCAATGATAAGAATTATAATGTTGCACAATTAGTTAACAATTTATATGTTCTAAGTTGACTCAAATCAAACATTATCTCTAGCATTGTCGTTAAGCCATTTTAATGAGAAACGCATTTCCGAGTTACATATAGATGGATACTTGGATAAGTTTGATTTTGAATCATATGGAAGATGCGAATTTTGTCTCATTGGCAAAATGACTAAAGCTTCTTTTACCTGATTAAGTGAAAGGGTCACCGAACGATTATGACTTATACATAATGATGTATGTGGTCAAATGCGTATGATGGCAAGGGGGGCTTATACTACTTCATAACATTTACTGATGATTTTAGTAGATGTGGATATGTGGTTCTTATGAAAAATAAATCCGATTCTTTTGAAATGTTCAAAGAATATAAGGTCAAAGTAGACAAGAAAACAAGGGAAAAGTATAAAAGTTTTACGATCAGATCATGGAGGAGAATACTTAAACCTTAATTTCAAGAGTTTCTTGAAGGAGCGTGATAGTGTATCATAACTTACTCTTTCTGGAACACCTCAATAGAATAGAGATTCTGAGAGGAGAAATCGTACCTTGTTGGACATAATGCGATCGATGATGAGTCAAGCGGATCTTCCATTCAGTTTCTAAGGTTATGCTCTAGAAATGACTGCATATACACTTAACCAAATTCCGACTAAAGCGGTTCAAAATACTCTGTATGAGATATAGAGTGATGAATGTCATAGCATGTCATTTATGAAAATTTGGGGACGTGAAGCATTTGTAAAAAATTTAGCCTTTGACAGGCTTGGACCAAAATTAGATAGATGCTATTTTGTGGGATATCCAAGTGAGACTAGGATATAGTTTTATAATCCTTTCGAGAACAAAGTGTTTGTTGCTCGTGCCGCTGTATTTTTTGAGGGAGAACTACTTTCTAAGAAAATCAGTGGGAGGATAATACATCTCAATGAAGATCGAGAACCACATGATAACATTGAACCAGAGTGGGAATAAGATTAGGATGTACATCAAAATGTTGAAAGTAATCCTGTTTAGGAAACACATGTTATTCGTAGATCTAGTAGGATTTACCATGAGTCCGAGAGAAATTATTGATTTTTTTTACTCAAGATGTCAATGTGATGCTTACAGATAAGGATAAGCCTCACACCTACCAAGATGCTATGAACGGTCCAGACCCCAAGAGATGGATGGAGGCCAAGAAATCCGTGATGGAATCCATGTTTCAAAATAAAGTATTAACTTTAGTTGATCCACTCGAAGGGGTAAAACCTATAGGGTGCAAGTGGGTTTTCAAGAAGAAAACTGACATGGATGGTAAAGTACAGACCTATAAGGTGTGACTAGTGGCAAAAGGTTTCAAATATATTCATGGTATAGACTACGATGAGACTTTTTCACTAGTTACCATGGTCAAGTCCATCAGGATTTTGTTAGCAATAGTTGCTTACTTTGAGTATGAGATTTGGCAAATGGATGTCAAAACTGTTTTCTTATATGGGAGTCTTGAAGAGGATGTATATATTATATAACCTGAGGGTTTTGTCGATCCAAAGTTTGCTAAATGTAAATAAGGAATGGCATACCTTCTCTACAGGGTGTTAAGACTTGGTTGAGAAATAGTTTCTCGGTACAAGACTTATGCGATGCTACCTATATATTAGTGATCAAGATCTATAAAGATAGATTGAAAAGATTAATAGACCTAGTCGGAGTACATACATTGATCAAATATTGCATCATTTTAGGATGTAGGAGATAAAGAAATGATATGTTTCGATGTCTCATGGGATAGTGATCTCAAAAGATAACCGCCCCCTAAATCATTAGATGATAAGGGCCATTTGAGAAAGCTCTATATGCTTTAGAAATTGGATCTATAATGTGTACAATGATATGTATTTATCCTGATATTTCATATGCTTTGAGCATGACGAGCAGATACCAGTCTAATCCAGGTGAGGGTCACTGGATTATTTTCAAGAATATTCTTAAGTATTTAAAGAGGACTAAAGATTTATTTTTGGTATATGGAGAAGATAGGGAACTGGTTGTAAAGGGTCACACTGATACTAGTTTCTTAACCTAATTTCTGGATAGACTAGGATGATTATGTGTCTATGTCTGGTTTGTGTTTTGTCTAAATATAAGTTATGTTAGCTGGAATGGTTCACAGTAAGAACATTGATGATTCTATAATGTAAGCCGAATATATTAATATTTTTTAAACAACCATGGAGACTGTTTAGGCATGTCCTTAGGCAATATCGCCTTATTAATGAGATTAATGATTAAGGAGATATAAATGTTAAGTGCATAGTAACGATAGTGTTGCAGACCCACTGACTAAGGCTTTGTCACAGCAGAAGTACGATGGTCATACTAGTTCCATGAGTCTTAGATACATGGGTGATTGGCTCTAGTGCAAGTGGGAGATTGTTAGTGTTTGTGCCCTAGAGACAACACTATGATGTTTTAGTTTAAGACATTAGGATTATTAATGTTTATGTTCTATCGATTATTCTCTTTATAATTTATTAATTCTTAATTTACCGCGATATAAATGTTAGATTAATAAATGTCCTTGGAATATGATATGCAATTCTATATCTCTAAGTACGTGACTTATAAATGAGATTGTGAGAATAGTATCAATATTCCTAAAGGTCCCTAGTCAAGTATTATTATTAAGGGATAATAGTAATGCATGAAGACTGGTGTGTTTGTTAACTGATGATCACATCTCATTGATCATAGGTATAGTGATGAGCCACACCAAGTTTGAGAGCTGCCTTATTATCAGAAGAGTCTAGTGTAGAAGTTTGAGAGGTAAACTTGAAGTGTAAGTATGTCAATTGTACTCATAAACCCATTGGTGTCACCATGAAATCACTATAATGAGCAAAATCTCTTAACCATTAGTTATAGGGCACTTATGAGTGAGGCCTAGGTTGACCACTATAGTTGTAAGATAGTATGAGGTCAGTAGAGTGTAAGGCCTAAGTCAGGATCCATAAGAACTTGATGGTTTAGAAAAGGCACTTCGAGTTATAAGGATGATATTAAGAGTTTTGGCTAGTTTAGCATAATTAAGTGACTTGAGTAAGTGGAGTGAGATCATCCAAGCCTAGTGATGCAATATAGTGTGTATGTATATATTATTATGTACTTAAATGTGTTATATGAATATGAGTGGCTATGTGAACTATTATGCTTATAAGGTAATTATAAGTGTTTATGTGTATATAGGCCTAAGTGCCAATGTGCGTAATTTCGGTTAATAATTAGGTTGAGTTAGTGAGTATATATTATAATGAGGATATTATTATTTTGTGTTGGCTCTCGAGATGAGGGTAAACTTGCCATTAAATTCGAGTGAAGCTCCAGTTATTCCCACCTGCCAGTCAAGTCAAGCCTTTCTCAAGGCAAGTGTTTCAACCTACCTTTTTGTTTATACTGCAAGATAGTGTTAGCCCAGCTTTTATATATGATGTGAGTATTCTAATTCACCTTGATATATATGATCCACGTGGTTTCAAATCTATCTTTCGTATTACATGTAAATGCCATGAACCCTCAAGTATATATTGCAAGTAGTTTAACTTTGCTTAGAGATTTCTATGCAAGTAATTCAAAAGTCGTACCATGCTAATATACCACGTAATTGTGATGTGGAACCCTGTGCAAGTTATACTCAGTAACCTCATCTTGATACCTAAAAGTCAGCTATCTCTTAAAAGTCGTTCATGATTGCTTGATAACCCTATTCTTACTCCTAAAACATGATACCTTGTTATACTTTGAACTGATGCTCACCTTCTTTATATTTCAATACCTATGTCTTACCAGGAACCATTACCTTGAACCTAGTTTGACTTAGTTCCTTCATACTATCCGATAACCCTGCTAAATTTCATTGTCAAAATTCCTTGTGAATAGAAACCTTGCAATTCCCTTGATAAAGTATAGTCTAGTTGATCATGGCCTTGAAATTTAGTGGACCTATTCCCTGTGCTTCTAAGTTGATCTAGAACCCTTGATAAGATGCTCACTGTTTAAGAAATTAACCGTCACTTGGCATCAATTTTTAAAATAAAAAGTTAAAATTTGGATTTCCAGTCCCAAAGGGGATAAATATTTTCTTAAGATTGTGAATCTGGACTGAGACGCAAGTCCTTTCCGCTCTTAATTTGTAGGCTTAAAAGTTGCCTAGGGATCCCATTAATGTTCTAGAACCCAGTGAGGTTCGGGATTACTTCGCGCTTGATCACCGGCTGTAATCCTAGCGTCATAAAATGGTTTTTGATAAGGAAATGGTTTTGAATGGTTTTATTACAACAAAAAGATGCCATCACCCTGAAAGTTTATCTCTTGATACTATATTATTGAATCTTTCAATTACATTGTTAATGTTTTATTCTTGTTTATGTATATTATAGTGCTTGTTGAGCATTTGGCTCACTACTTGTTTACCCTGATATTACAGCTAGCAGATATGGTTAGATTTAAGCAGACAGCGCGTAAGACTTATGATACCGATTCGTATGTTCGAGCTCAGGTAGTTAGTGATTTTGTGTGTGAGGACTCGATATTGAAATCAGGTTGTATTAGTTAATAGTGTTGGGCTGTTCCAAACCCTAAACTGTAAGATCTTAGATTTTGATGTATTTATTTCCTTTTGTTAACTAATATAATTACTCGTATATTTTCTTTTGTAAATGTTTGGGGCGTGACACAAATGGCTAGTAGCCGGCTCATATTTATATGAGTAGTATAGGGTAGAAAAAAATTAAAAAATGCACTCGTTCAGAAATTGAAAAAAAAAGAAAAAAAAGAAAAAAGAAGAAGAAAAAAATTATGTGTTGATGCATAATTGATCACGAGTGGGCCCTTTAATACTCGAGTTATTAAGTTCTTAGGGGACTTTGTGCCTAGTGACCTAAGGCTTTTATAGTCTGGGATCCAATAACCTAACACTCGCTACATGGGTATTATTACATAAGTCTTTTGTGGACCTCACTCATTGCATGGTCAAATAAGCATGTTTGTGTTATTATGTGTTATGAATAAAAGCATGAATCCGTGTAATAACTCTGATAATAGAATTGAAGTGTTGTTCGTCATTTTGAGTTTATCTTTTATTCTATTTATAAACTTGTGATTGCCTTGGTGAGTGGTGAGTCATGATTGTTGATCTAGTTGCGCTGGTGTATCTGTTAATCATTTGAGCACATGCACGTTTATGGCTTGTAAGTTGATTTATGGGATCTGATTGATCTTTGTGCGAATAACTGCATTGGTTGAGATGTTTCTTAGTGGTTGGTTTAGTTATTCTGAGAGGATCGTTGCATTCATGCATTTTTATTTCTTGTTCTTTGAGTCTGCTTATGCTTGAGGACAAGCATCGGTTCAAGTTTGGGGGTGTGTTAAGTGGCATTTATGTCCACTTAGAATGCTCTATAAAGGCTTGAATTGGTGTTTTGCACTCAAGTATTTTGTGTATTTGATTCATTTTTATAGTGTTTTTCATTTCAGGCATAAATAAGGGATCAAGGAGATATATCATTGCTTTGATGCTAAATTTGTATTAGGACGATTTCCTGGGAGTTTGCTCATGGATCGCCATCAAGAACCATCAATTAAAATAAAAATCAAAAGTTTTTCCAGAAGGTCAGCGAGCCCGCGCTGTGTTGGCGCGCGGCCGCATCGGTTGTCAGAGTTGCAACGCGCCCGCGCTGGTGAAGCGCGCGGCCACGCCAGGTCGGGATTTTAGAATCCTGTTTTTGAAGTAGAGAACTGATTTTTTGGAATTCTAATCTGCATGGGCTGCTATATAATGATAACTTAAGGTCGTTTTTCATAAGAAACACATAATAAAGAGTTTAAGGAGAAGACATCAAGAAGACCTAGGAGCACAAATACAACCAAGGCGAAGAGGATCTAGTTTAATCTTGTAATTCTTTGTTTTAAGTTGTAAACTTGGATGCTAGTTTTCTTGTCTTGTTGAACCTATACTCTTGTTTAACGTACTTTTATTATTATTCAGTTTTATAAAGACTTAGTTTATTATACCATGCTTTCATCGAGACCCACGGTGATGATGAGTTCGGTTATGGGCTAATTATTATCGTGGGGTTCTAGCGGATTTACTTACGGATTTCAATAGTTAATTTATTTCGATACCTTAGTGTGTGGTGATTGTATGATGTCCTAGTATTGGTTGTGCTTATTCGTCTTATGAGCTTCACGAACTTATGAGATAGCGTGTTAATATCTATTAAAATGACAGTGAATATAGGCGTTTAGAACTTGCCATGCTAGCATAGATTCATGTATTTGATATGCATGATTCATAGGTAATTTTAACCATCTTACTTGCCCTATGTAATCATGATAGATAACTTGTGCATTAAACCGTTATGTTGTCAAATTATATAGACATATAGGGCCTCAATATAATTGGTGTCTATTTAGCTTCTATCTCTTTTGTGGATGTCTAGTAGTAGAGTATTCGTACAACGAAAGTTGGCATTTACTAGTTTCGTGTTATCTGATTAGTGTCATCACCATTACATGCTAAGGTTAAGAATAAAAAGGCTATTGAATGAAGTAGTAATGAAGTTAGAATCCCATATTTGTCTTATATATTAAATCAAACCTTTTAATCTCTTAGTTAATTGCATGTTAGTTAATATTGTAGTTATAAACAATCTTAACTTGTTATCATCGTAGCATTGAATAATAACCATACCATTGTTACATAAGTACATTGATTGAAATTAACCTAAACCAGTCTCTGTGGGAATGAACTAGAATTAATTCTACATTACTTGTGATCGTGTATACTTGCGTGAATATTAGCGCGTGTTTTCATCCTAACACTAGACGAGGATGTCAAGAGTTTAACTGGGGGAGTTTGTAACACCCCAGTCCCACATCGATAAGATTTGGAACTTCTGTTCAGTTTATAAGGCAAATACTACTATTACGTGCACTAACAAATCATGTTCTTTTGAGGGTCTATGGTGGGATTATTGTTTACCCAATTAAAGGCATATGAGACAGTAGGCTTCGTGTTATTTCGGACTCGAAATCGGGACTTGACCCGATTTTTGAATAAGGCTAGAGATTTGGCCTGGGTTGTGACATACTAGATCTTCATTAGTAAAAGTGACATTTTTTTAAATTATTGAATTTCCAAAGTACCGAATTCTTAAATTCTTAAATTTATAAGGTACGCGTCTTAAATTTTTGAATGTTTCATTATTTCTATTGGCTTTTTCACAGATTTTTTTCTACTCTTTTAAGGTAGATGCATAATCTGTGTATATCTTACACTTCTTAGGTACACGGAGTATATTTGGTTTTATCTGTTTTATAGAAATTTTTTAGTAATTTACCTATAGCTGACTCACATTTGTACACTTACTTTTTTATTTCCCAAGAATATTCGGAACATCGAATGATAACAAAGAGGTCGTTTGATTGATATTAAAATGCTCATGAATTTAAAATAGTCAGAAAGTGTCATTTGATGAAGTTGTTTGGTTAACAAAAGTAAGTGAAAATAAACTTACTTAGAAGGTTGAATTCCTATTAAACATGAGAAGTTACTCACCCACATATCCCTTCATAACTTACACTTCTTATGATGAGTGAGTTCTCAGGCCAGCCAGACAGCCCACATGACAGCCAAACAATATTTTGTACTTACTAACTATTGTAATTTTTTTTGGAACTGTAACTTACGTGGTAAATAACTTTATATTAGAAACCAAACAAGAACAAAGTTTCAAATTTGTTGAGTTTCTTCATTCTAAGTAAATATTATTGTAATTATTTAGATAGTAAAAAAATAGCGTTAGAGAGGTAGCTTTTTGATTGGGGGACTTACTTTCCATTCTTGAATCCAGGGACAAAGCGAACAATTGTATATAGGGGGGCCAATTTCTTTTTCATGATCACAATAAAATATTTATTGAACTAAATAGAAAAATACTAGTAAAAAAATTATATTAGACCTCTATCTTTCTTCAAATTACGAAACCTATCTATAATTGAGTTAGTATTAAAACTTTTCCCTATTTCTCTTGAGATATAAATAAGCATATAATGATCGATAAACTCATCGTGATAATTGTAAGTCACAGTCTTTCATCAGCAATAACTCATATAAAATTAAGTTATTTTTTGAATATTAGTAAGCAACATTTAAGCAATCACTAAAAATCAAATATTTTGTTTGTTAAGAAAAGAATAAATTATTTAAGAACAAGTAAAAATATTACTTGGATAATTAAATTTGAATTAACGATCTGAATGGGTCAAAATTAATTAAAAACCAATAATATATGAGAGAACTAGTTATGTTGTAAAAAAATTAAAAAGTGAGTTATGAGTTGTCTTGATAAAAAACCTAAAGACTATTTTTTCTTTTGAAGAAGACTCTTATTTAAAAAAAAGATAAATTGACGTTTATCTTTCCGACATACCACATTTCACAAACTATTTTTCAAAAATAGTATAACTCTATAAATTCCCATACTTTTATTTATTTTTATTTTTGAATATTAATAAGATAATTATAATAAATTAAAAATTTATTTTATATAGGATAAAATATTTTTTAGGGACGTTCAAATATTTTTATTAGAGGAGCTAAATTCAAAGAATACTCAAAATATATCACTTTTCAGTTTCAAGTGCACATAATACCCACTGATGGGATGGAGTGCCCAAAATACCTACAGACTATGCATGTAAAGCTAGGGCTGCACAGAATTTCGGTCTGAACCTGTAACCAAATCTGGTCCAAACCTGAATGAACCTGAATTCATATATATAATTATTTTATCTTTACTTTATTTCTTATAAGATCATATATAAATATTAAACATTCACCTTATCATATTTTATTGATACAAATTAATGGATAATAAATTAATATAATAAATAGATTAATACTATACTTTAAATTACTAAATTTTGTATTTCATGTGATGAAATATTGATATTTACACACTTAAAAATTAATATTTACTTTTAAAATAATAAGATTGATACTTAATTTTAAATTTTTATTGACGTACCAATCAACAAACTTTTTAATGTGTATAAATTAGAAAGAAAAATTAAAATAAAATTATATAAATAATTTTTTATATATATTAATTAAATCGGTCCAAACCGGTCCAAACCGGTCCGGTTCTGGTCCAAACCGGGTTTTACCGGTCCGGTCCCAAGACTAGACAGAGTCGGTGCGGTCCTCGGTCGAGATTCTACATGTCTGTTGTGTCATAAGTAATTCTCACAGTGATAATGATGTAATGGTCCTTCGACCCGAAGTCATTATATTTCTAAACGAGAATTAATATACATTGATTCCATTAAAAGTTATCCTTGACCGGGTAATGATAAAAGTGGAGATTGGGCATATTATAAATCGTATGAGAAATATGAATGATCTAGATGAGATTTAACCCTTCTATTTTAAGAGTGATATTATTGGCCTCTTGTGTGAGCTAGACTATGAAATACGTGGCCACGCTCAAATGTTTATTTGATATGATAGTCTATTCATTGATCAAGGAAACCTGGATTAAACATTGATGAGGATGACACATTACATGCCTCTAGTTTAATCTATAATATGTGGTTAAAGGGATTATATTACATTGTACATTATTCATGAAAGGTTTAACCGATTACTGATTCAATTATTATTACTTGGATAGCAATGATATATTACTAGATGCCGCTCATTGATTACGAATTTAAATTAGATTTAAAATTCGTTGCCAATATAATAATAACCTATAGGGTCACACACTAAGAATGCTTGAAGGATTATTTAATTTAAATTGAATTTAAATTATATTAAAGTAATTCGAATTATTTATAATATTAATTAAGTATGACTTAATTAATTAGATAAATATTGATATTCGAATTTACTAATATTAATTATGAAATTTATTTGTTCAATAATTAAGTGAGACTTAATTATAATACAAACAGGAATTTCAAATTAATAATAACTCCTAATTAGTTAAGAGTTATAATTCATTTTTCTACTCTCTATATAATATCTCTTGTATGGCTGATTTTCCAAGGAAGACTTTTACTAAAATCCTAGCCACCAAGAGAGAAGATGGAGAGAGTAAGAAGAAACGAGTTTGTGCCAGTACACATTCAATCCTTGCGTTCAAGCATTCGTGTGGATACCGTTAGAGCGTAGATCGCGAGAGCGGGATGCATGGTGATTGAACAAGCTTTGGATCTCCATTAGTCAACCAATTTGTAAAGCTTCTTAAGGTAAACAATCTGATCTACGAATTAAATATCTATTTTTCGCATGGATCCTGCGGTGGGTTTCAAAAATTCTGATTTTTCATAATTTTAATTACTGTTTCCGTTGTGTTTATGTGCTGAAACCCAACAGTATGAAAGTATTAAAATCCCCATTCTGAAAAAGACTGAATATCCAACATGGAAGGTGAAGATGCTCATGCACCTGGAGGCGACAGATCCAGACTATCTCGACATAATTAATGATGGACCCTACATGCCAACAAAACTGGTGCTTGCAACTCCTACTGTTGCGGAACACTATCAGTTGAAGGAGAAGAGTGAGTGAATACCAGAAAAGAAAGTATCTGTGCTGAAAGATGCAAAGGTAACAAACATTTTGCATAACAGTCTTGATTCTGTGATGTCAAACAGGGTTATAGCCTACAAGACTGCCAAGGAGATCTGGGATGTTTTTGAAACTCAATGTCAAGGAACCATGAAAATCAAGAAGAACAGAAGGGCTGTTCTGATTCAATAATATGAACACTTTGAGGCCAGGCCTGATGAAAGTCTCACCGACATCTATGACAGATTTCTCACTCTGCTCAACAATCTATCTTTGGTGGGAAAGGTGTATGATCGAGAGGATTCAAACACTAAGTTTCGGAGAGCCTTAAATGAAGAATGGGAGACTCAGACTTCAATCATACGACATCAGTATGATTTGGAAATAATCACTCTGGATGAAGTCTATGGCATGCTGAGAACTAATGACTTAGAAGTCCAGCAAAGAAAGGAGAGGAAAAGCAGCAAAGGAAAATCAGTTGCTTTGAAAGTAAATGCTAAAGCTTCAAAAGAAAGGTCTGTTGAAGTTGCAAGGAAAAAGAACAATCTGCCAGAATCAGATACTGATGATTCATCATCAAATCCTGATGATGACACTGATTCTGAAACTGATGAGAACATGATAGATTCTGATGTCATGCAAATGGCTGTATTGCTAGTTAAGGGCTTCAAGAGGATGCAATTCAGGAAGTATCAGAAGAATAGAAGCTTCAGGAAGAAGTTCACTGGAGGGGAAAGGAAGTCAACTGGAAGAAGAGACGGAAAGGACTCTAAAGCTGGAAAAGTAGACAGGTCAAAAATTAAGTGCTACAACTATGATGAACCTGGTCACTTTGCTACAGAGTGCAAGAAGATAAAGCATGACAAAGGGAAGAACAAAGCCCTGATTACATCAAGCAAGAATTGGATGGACTCCTCTGATTCTGAAAATGAAGATACATGCTATGCACTGATGGCTAGCTTTGATGATCCTGCTTCCTCTGATTTTAAGGTATCAACTCATTTATTCTCTATTAATACTAAAGATATATCTGAACTGAAATCTATTCTTAAGTCTCTCCATGAAAATTTAAAAAATAAGATTCTAGAGAACAATAGAATGTTAACTGAAAATGAAATGTTAAAGTCTAGGAATGATCAGTTGGAGTCTGACTTAGTAAATCAGATTGAAATTCAGAAAGAATATGAGAAAGCTAAACATACAGCTAAGTTACTAGAAGCTAAGTACAGTATGTTAGAAAATGTATTAGAAAATGAGAGGAAAACTCTTAATGCCTGGTCTGTTTCAGGAAAAAAGGTTCATGAGATGATCTCTAAGAAAAACCGGAAAGAATGTCTTGGTTATATAGATGAAATTAAGGATGTTGAAACTGAGAATAAGACTACCCTTCAGACTCCTGTTAAGTTAGCTGATGAACCCAAATCCATCTATGAAAAGGGTTCAATATCAGCATCCCAAGAAAAATTAGTAAGTGATAAACCTCAAAGAAAAGAAAACAAGGAAACCATTAAGACTGTTAAGAAAGAAAAGAACATAGGACTTTTTTCTAAAAGACAATTGAAAAAGAAATTATCTCAGGTTACTGACAAATCTCAAGTAAAAAGTCCTAAAAGGAACAGGAATGGTAAACAAAGTATCTCTAAGGATTCTAATTACAAGTTTGTTTCAAATACTCATAGAAAAACTTGTTATAACTGTGGCAATACTAATCATCTTGCTATTGATTGCAGGAGGAGGAAGAAAATGAAAACTGATATTCCTAAGTCTGATGTTAGGGGTAGATCCGTATTTTATAAATCACAAAATCCTTGTTTTCATTGTGGTAGTAGTTGGCATTCAATTTATACTTGTAGTTCCTATCATAAGTTGTATCACAACTATTATGAACCTTTTCCTAAATTTAATAAAGTTGCTTGTGTGCTCAATTCCTCTAGTTCTACTAAATCTGCTTCTGACAATACAAATCCTGACAAAGGAAAAACTGTCAGAAGTATTCCTGACTCACAAAGGCTTAAGTTGTCCAAAGAGAGGGCCCAACAAGTGTGGGTCCTCAAAAATCCTTCTAATTAATTATTCCTCTGACTGCAGGGTAACAAGAAAAATACTCTTGTTTTGGATAGTGGATGTTTAGGACACTTGACTGGAAATAAATCCTTGTTGTCAGAATTTGAGAAGAAGGCTGACTATGGCAACTTGATAATTGGAAAGGTAGCAATAAAGAATGTAGCTCTGGTGGAAGGACTGAAGCACAATCTTCTCAGCATCAGTCAAATCACTGACAGAGGTTATCATGTGGTATTCTATGACTCATACTGTTAAGTTGTTCATAACAAGTCAAAGAAAATTCTCTTAATAGAATACAGACATGGTAACATATATGAAGCAAGGCTGCGTGAAAGTCTTGAGAAAGAAGATACTTGCCTTATCTCAAAGGCATCAGTAGATGAGAGCTGGAACTGGCATAAGAAGCTCTCATATGTCAACTTCAATTCAATCAATGAACTTGCCAAGAAGGAGATAGTAAGAGGATTACCAAATATGCTATACTCATCTGATGGTCTTTGTGATGTCTACCAAAAGTCCAAACAGAGAAGAGTATCTTTCAAAAGTAAAACAGAATTCTCTATTTCTGAGCCATATCACATGTTACACTTGGATCTCTTTGGACCAGTGAACATAATATCTATCAACAAGAAAAGGTACACACTTGTAATTGTTGATGATTTCGCTAGATATACTTGGGTTTATTTTCTACACAGGAAGGATGAAACTCCAGAAATTCTTCTGGATCACATAAGGCAAATTAAAAATGGATCCACCCACAAAGTGAAAATTCTGAGAAGTGATAATGGCACTGAGTTCAAGAACTCAAAGATGGAGGAAGTCTGCAAGTACAAAGGCATACAACAACAATTCTCAGCTCCTGGTACACCTCAACAAAATGGTGTTGTTGAGAGGAAGAACAAAACCTTGATTGAAGCTGTCAGGACTCTTCTAGAAGAAGCAAAACTACCCACTTACTTCTGGGTTGGAGCAGTAAACACAACATGTTATACTCAGAATATCATACTGATAAACATACATGGTGTTACTCCTTATCAGATGCTGAAAGAAAAGAAGCCCAACCTCAAACATCTTCATGTATTTGGATGTAAGTACTTTGTTTTGAGAACTCATACTGATCAGCTAGGAAAGTTTAAATCAAAAGTTGATGAAGGAGTCTTTGTTGGATACTCACCATCAAGAGCATACAGAGTTTTCAATCTGAGAACAAATATTGTAGTTATCTCAATAAATGTATCTTTTGATGATAAGAAGATTCCTGGTTTTGAAGAAGACACTCATGAAAGTCTAATCTTTGCAAATGAAAATGCATTGTTGGAATCTAGATCAAACTCTAATGAACTGTCAAATCCTGATGATCCAAATCCTGATACTCCTTCAGATTCTGAAGATAATCATTATACTAATGAACCTGCACATATTGAGGGGGAGCAACAACAAGGTTCAGCTGATGGTACTGACACTGAAGAATCAACTCAAGGTTCTTCTCAATCTGGTCATTCAGAATCCAATGCTGATTCAACATCAGATGGACATGATTCAAGTCCCAAAACTTCATCAGGAGATAACAGCACAAATTCACGGGGAGCCTCAAATGCATTTGATGAGGCATACAATTCAGGGGGAGCATCTAGCTCCAGAAGGACACTTCCCAGTGCCATAAAATGGACTAAAGATCATACTCCTGATCTAATCATTGGAAATCTTGATGAAGGTGTAAAGACAAGGAGTGCAACTCAAAATGAATATTTATATCACAAACTACTTTCAAAAGAAGAGCCAAAGAAAATAGAAGATGCACTCAAGGATGCAGATTGGGTCATGGCTATGCAAGAAGAGTTGAATGAGTTCAAAAGAAATGAAATATGGAAGCTGGTTCCTAGACCTAAAAATAGGTCAGTTGTAGGCACAAAGTGGGTCTTCAGAAATAAGACTGATTCTGATGGAATAATTATCAGAAACAAGGCAAGATTGGCGGCTAAAGGATATTCTCAACATGAAGGTATTGACTATGATGAAACATTTGCTCCTGTTGCTAGGCTGGAAGCTATCAGAATATTCTTGGCATATACTGCACACAAGAAATTAAAAGTCTTTCAGATGGATGTCAAGAATGCATTTCTCAATGGAGAACTTGAAGAGGAAGTCTATGTTGAACAGCCACCAGGTTTTGTGGATTTCAAACATCCTGATTATGTTTATAGACTTGACAAAGCACTTTATAGACTAAAGCAAGCACCTAGGGCATGGTATGAAACTCTTGCTCATTTTCTGCTGGAAAGTGGATTCAAAAGAGGTACAATAGATAAAACTTTATTTTATCTGAATCAAGGTAAAGATCTGCTTTTAGTTCAAATTTATGTGGATGATATCATTTTTGGATCAACTAATCAAAAACTGTGCGATAAGTTCTCAAAGGTGATGCAATCAAGATATCAAATGAGCATGATGGGAGAGATGAGTTACTTCTTGGGATTGCAAATTATACAGACTGATAATGGCATCTACATTAATTAGTCAAAGTACACAAAGAATCTGCTGAAAAGGTTTAATATGCAAGATAGTGCAACAGCAACTACTCCAATGGCAACTGCTACAAAGCTTGATCCTCATGAAGGTACAACAGTTGATGTCTCAAATTACAGAGATATGATTGGTTCTATTTTGTACCTAATGGCTAGTAGGTCAGACATTATGTTTGCCACCTGTCTGTGTGCAAGATTTCATGCAAATCCAAGGGAGCCACATCTTATTGCAGTAAAGAGAATTTTCAGATACCTCAAGGGTACTGTTTCACTTGGTCTCTGGTATGCAAGGGAAGCTAATTTTGAATTATGTGGTTATTCAGACGCTGACTTTGCTGGATGCAAAATATACAGGAAGAGTACATCTGGGAGCTGTCAGTTTTTGGGAGGCTGATTAGTATCATGGTTCAGTAAGAAGCAGAAATCTATTTCTACTTCAACTGCTGAGGTTGAATATATTGCAGCTGGGAGTTGCTGTGCTCAGTTGTTATGGATGAGAAATCAGCTCATGGACTATGGATTATCATTTTCTAAAATTCCTATTTATTGTGATAATCAAAGTGCTATAGCTATGACAGGAAACCCAGTGCAACACTCTCTTACTAAACATTTCAGCATAATATATCATTTTATAAGAGAGCATGTCATGGAAGGAACGATTGAGCTTCATTTTGTTCCCACTGAGCAACAGCTGGCTGATATCTTCACGAAGCCATTACCTGAAGCAACATTTACAAAGCTTGTCAATGAACTTGGTATGGTTAGTTGGGACAGATAAATTCTTTTAAATTTATATTTA